>NW_007860152.1:0-625 GCF_000696425.1 Galeopterus variegatus
GAATTGTGACTTTAGAAACAAAATTGGCTGGTGAGCTGAAGCAATGAAAGAAGGAAGAGTGTGGGTTGAAATAAGCTCAGACATGAGATGAGCATGCCCCTAGGCAGGAACCAGAATGTTCCACAGGTTTCCAGCACCATTCCAAAGGAGACATTTCATAATGATGTTTGGAGCCATCTTTAAAATAAGCGTATATAATATATTACTTCTCAGTGTGATACTCTCAAAAGGGCTACATAATTCAGGAATGATTTAATTCTGCAATTTATTTTTGCTATACTGGCAAACTTTAAATACAGATACTTTTTTTGATACACCTAGCATATGCATCTGAGAAAAGGGGCTGTAAGTAGGATCTTTTTAGAGAAGATCAGAGAGTTGATCTGCATCACCTTAGCAAGTAGAATTTGAAGCCATATGGCAAAATGGGGAAAGACTGTTGAAAGACTGTTTGCAAAAGAATCGCTAACCCGTAAAGCAGCAATGGAAAATGACCACAGGATGGGAGGCGTGGGCAGTGTGTTCCAGAGAGCTGGCTGTGCCTGGGACAGCCTATCTCAGGGCCAGTGGGCACCCCATCACCCAGTTCCTCCGTGGCCTTTTTTTTTTTTTTTTTTTTTTTTTT
>NW_007860153.1:0-625 GCF_000696425.1 Galeopterus variegatus
CAGCAAAATGCGAATTTTGGAGAGATGGAAGATTGTTAAGGGGCTAATTAAAAAGAGTTATTGAGGACATGGCAAGAATCCAAGAGCTGAACCGTCAGAATTTGGGATGTACTTTCCTCCAGCAATGTCTCCATCAACAGAAATAGGCAACATGCCCCTCGGACGACTGAACAGTCAGGTTCTTTAGGAACAAATAGCAGAGGCCTAAAGAATTCTGCATTTTACATAAAAGGTCACCCGAATATAAAAAATGAAATGATTTAATATTGTCTCTGAAACACAACTAAATTCCTTCAAAAATAATCTAGTTTTAAATTCGGTCAGAATTGCAGAATAACGTCCCAAATGTAGTACATTTCTAAATGCTTTATTTAAACAAATGCTTATGTCTTACATGGGAAACTAATAGAAAGATAGATCTGAGTGTTTATTGTCAGGAAGAATTTTTATTAAATAGAGAGAATCTGTTCATGTATTCAAGTATGGTTCATTAAACCTGGTCCTCAGTAGTTTTTCTGGATACAAAGATGAATAAGACCCAAGTCCTCTCTGCTGGGGGCATCGGATTTTGGGAGGGGGATGGAAACACAGCAGGTAGTTGTAATATGATGGGGTAAAGTCCATA
>NW_007860154.1:0-625 GCF_000696425.1 Galeopterus variegatus
GGGTTGTGGAAGTCAGAGGAGAAGCCAGTTGTGTTTATGGCTAGTATAAACATATGGATTAAAAAACACACGGTGAAAGAGACAGGCACAAATAAAGATTACGAGAGAAAATCAGAAGTGGAAAGTTGGATTTAGAGGAGTAATCTTATTTATACTGGAGGCAAGAGAGAAAGGAAAGATAAGTGACAGAAGTGTCACCAAGATAAGCAGAAAGTACAGCACTGTAAATTGTGTTTGAACAGTCTTTTGATAGAAAGTGAAAGCTCAAAACACACAGGTTTGTGCTGTGACGTGAAACCGGATTTGAAGCTGCTGCGTTTGGTCGGGGCTTTTTCCCCTCCACGCTACAAGAGGCTGGGACAAGTGGTTCCTGTTCTTAAACAAGAATAGCATCCTCATGGTCTGGCATAGCAAGCTAGGGGATTAGCTACTGGACATGAGTTGGGATTAAACATGTCATTAATCACCCTTCCACCACAGCAAAGGGTACCTTTTTGTGGCCTCATTCACCATACTCCATTGTAGTGTGTCTTTGTTAGTGTTTGTATTTGGTTTTATTATAAATGGGTCATAAATTTCCATTATTTTCATCACACTAAAAATGATTAAACCATGCTGTTTTCTA
>NW_007860155.1:0-625 GCF_000696425.1 Galeopterus variegatus
AATTTGAACTTCTTTCAAACCTGTTATTGGCACATATTACAAACCAAGGAAAATACAATTTATTACCCCCTCTGACCTTCTAAAACTTATTTTACTCCCTCAAAATTTACTTTTTAAATATTTCTTTCACATTGCTGTATGATCAAATTTTAGGTCAAAACTAAACTTCCTTTACCTGTATAAGCCAACGGGCAAATCACATTCATTATTTACTAAATGCATTTGAACTTCTTTGTGATGATAGGACCTAGTGTAGTCTTAATCTCTTATATTGATTTCAACCTTTAACCAAAGCAACTGACATCCCCCGGCAGGTACAGAGACATCTGGCAAGCAGTTTGCAGAAGACAGTCTGGCAACACGAGGGCCTTAGCAGACCAGGAGCGCTCCAGTTTGAGCTGCCATGCCTCATGTACATACGTGTCATGCATTTACCCATGCTCACCTACATGCCTTTCACCCTTCTTAAGGTGGAAAAAACAAACATGTATGCTCATATACCCCAAAGGTATCTGCACAGCCTTGCCCACCTATTAACAGATAGCTTCTCTCTAATGTATAAGAAAAGGTAAAGGGATATATATATATATATATATATATATATATATATATATATATATATATA
>NW_007860156.1:0-625 GCF_000696425.1 Galeopterus variegatus
TGGGGTACATCAAACAATACAAAAAAGCTCTGATTAAAACATTATGATTTAATATCCAATACGTATTAGTAATTTATGAGACTTTGTCAAGCCTAATAACACTAATACTGGTGAACACACTGCATTAAAAGCTAGAACATTATCAACATCATTAAGTTACGTGTGTATTCCTCCAAAATTCCATTCCTCTACCCTCGTTTCTAGACCTGCATATTTATTATTCCCTTTCTTTCTAAGATAAATTTACCACATACATATCAATCCCTAAATGAAGGCTGTTTTTAAAGTTAATAACATGTAATTTAGGTAATTACATAGTTATATCCATGTTATGTATTATGTCATTACATAATATATACTTGATTTTTTTTTACTCATTATATTTCTATGATTCATTTATCTTGTTGCCAGTAGTTCATTTATTTTCATGGCTTTATAGTATTCTATTATGTGACTGTGCTATAATTAATTCATTAATTTTTCTCTCAATGTACTTTTGTTACCTGATTTTTTTTCTTTTATTCTGTTATTTTTGTTCCTTATTTTTTTCTTCTTGGCTGGACAGTATAGGGATTGAACCCCGGTTTATTGCTATTATTGTTGTCAGTTATACAATTTTTATATG
>NW_007860157.1:0-625 GCF_000696425.1 Galeopterus variegatus
AAAAAAAAATAAAAAAGACAATGGGAAACTAGATACAGACTTGGAAGTTATGAAAAGCACCAGAACAATAAGTGTGTGGATAAATGTGTTATATATTTTTTCTTTTAATCTGTTTGAAAGATATATGACTGTTTAAAGCAAAAATAACATTGTATATTAGGTATATATATGTAATATATACCATTAGTATAACACATTTTATATCAAGCAGAAAAATAGAAGAGGGAAAAAAAGAAAAAGAAAAAGAAAAGAAAAAATACAATGATATTACATAAGAAACACTCATAATTTCTCAAATTCTCAACATTGTAATCTCAGTTCGCTATAGTTCATTGCCTGGTGGGGTGACACAAGTTTTCATCTCTAAAGAGTTACTCCATTAGCATTCATAGTGTTTAAATTTTCCCTTAGTTTTTAATCACAAAACATGAAAGTAGTAAGACATGCTTCAGAGACTACATTCCAGACATATTTCCTCCTGCCTTTGTTGTATAACAGCAACCTAATGTCCTTTTTGCAGTCAGGATCAATTACCCCAGCCAGTAAATAACCCATTCTTTGCCCATTGGTTCACTAGCATGAATAGCCCAAATTAGCCAGGTGGAAATATCATCCTCTAGTTTAA
>NW_007860158.1:0-625 GCF_000696425.1 Galeopterus variegatus
TTCAATTATAAATGGAATTATAGAAACAATTATAACTGACAAACCCTGGCTTGGAAAAAAATATATAGCTAACTTGTAATAGGATACAGGTCAACAGGATATAGTAGAAGTGCACATGGGGTCATGAGTGTAGGAATTACTGTCAGGTGCCTCTATCAGTAGATTTTCTAAAAGGGGATGAAGATAAATATTTAATAGTGAAAGCTAATTAAGCCAGTGATCTTCTTAATTTGGAGTTGCACTGTTTATAGCGATGGAACAGTGCAACTGTTAATTCCCTCTGACCCCTAGAGATGACATTTATTATGATGCAATGTATAAGAAATATGCTCAGTAAATGTTTGGTGACTTGTTTTAAAATTACATAATGGCTATTGACACAGTGCATATATACCATATATATCTTTAACACATGTATTCTTTAACACATGTATTCTTTAACACATTTCTATAAGTAGAACGTCTATCTTCAAGATTTTAGGATGGCAAGCTAACATAGTCATTGAGAAGTATTGGATCATAAGTCATTTGGACTTTTCTGTCATTATCTTACTTTTACCACTATTGTTAATAATTAAGACAGACAAAGACTCATTCCGTGGAAACATACACAGTGAATCATTTA
>NW_007860159.1:0-625 GCF_000696425.1 Galeopterus variegatus
CTCTGGGTGATAATGATGTGTCAGTCTAGGTTTATCAATTGTAGCAAATGTGCCAGCCTGATGGGGGATGTTGATGGCTGTGCATGTGTGGGGGCAGGGGATATATGGGAACTCTCTATACCTTCCTATCAATTTTGCTGAATTTAAAACTGCTCTAAAAAAATAAAGTCTATTTTTTAAAAGTGGGCAAAGGTTGTAAAATGGACTGATTATAAATGAATGGCTCCTAATCAGCTTACAACAAATTTTCCCTTCTCTTGCATGGACAAGAAATGGGATGTTCTGGGTAATCCAGGGCTTTGCTTGGGTATTGCATTTTCAAAGAATGAGAACACAGTGAAATACTCACAACATTAAAACCACACAGATTGTAATTTAATCTTTAATTTTGTTGTTGTTGTCATTCTCAAAGGTTCTTCAGTATATTTTAGAGCAGTGTTTCTCCAAGAGTGGTCCAAGGAAAACCTCAGCTATCAGCATTGTCTGATAGAGGTACTTGTTTTAAAATGCAGTTTTCAGAGCTCCCCCATCCACTCTGAGTCTACTGAAAATCACTGAGTGATTTTTGTGCACACTGAAGTTTTTTTTTTTTTTGTCTTTTTCCGTGTCCGGCAACGGATCGCAA
>NW_007860160.1:0-625 GCF_000696425.1 Galeopterus variegatus
TGCTTGATTGGTACAGTTACTAGTGTACTAAACTCTGAAAGAAATCAATTTCATTTTGTTCTCCCACCAAGCCAATTAGTTTAATTTTATGAAGAAAAAAATTGAAAAACATGCACATAAAAGCACATGGCATTTTTTTAATGAACATCCTCAGAAGAAATTTCTGTCAGAGATAATTTCAAGAAAACATGTTCTAGAGAGTTAAAGAACTCAGATTCAAACGAGGTCTTCCAGATTCCAAAGTCCATGATCTTAGCAACTCTTTCGATCATCTACTATGTTCTGATAATATTTTCTAGGAGATATATTCTGAATAGTGGTGAGTGAGATAGAGCTTTCTGTATCTTTGAGTCTAAAGGACTCTGCAGTAGGTAGAAAAGAAGCAAGTAAACAAATAAATAATTAAGTTTAAATTTCCATAACTGGGGCCAACCCCATGGCTCACTCGGGAGAATGCGGCGCTGGGAGCGCAGCGGCACTGGGAGCGCCGAGGCCGCAGGTTCAGATCCTATATAGGGATGACCGGTGCACTCCCTGGCTGAGCGCGGTGCGAACAACACCAAGCCAAGGGTTCTGATCCCCTTACCGATCACAAAAAAAAAAAAAAAAAAAAAAAAAAAAAAAA
>NW_007860161.1:0-625 GCF_000696425.1 Galeopterus variegatus
TTCAATTTGAAATGAAAGGATTAACTAACAACATGAAAATATATGAAAGTATAAAATTCAGCGTAATGGTAAGAAAAGTCAAATTCAAAATATTCATATATTGTAATAGTAGTAAATAAATCACTATTAACTTCGGTATAAAGCTTAAAAGAAAAAAGTATTAAAAATAATTATAGCTACAATAATTTGTTAATGGATGCATAATATGTAACAAAAAATGTAAACTGTGACATCAATAACATAAAATGTGGGAGAACAGAATTTAAAGTGTAGAGTTTTTTATATGGTCAAAGTTAAGTTGTTGTCAGCTTAAAATTGACTGTTATAACTATAATATGTTTTATGTATGCCTCATGGTAATCACACAGAGAAAACATGTATATACACAAATGACAAAGAAAAAAATCAAAGCATACAACTACAAAAAAATCAAATAACAAAGGAAGACAGCAAGAGAGAAAGAATAGAACAAAAGGACTACAAAACAGTAATAAAACAGTGAACAAAATGGCAGTAGTAAGTTCTTTCCTGTCAATAACTACTTTACATGTAAATGGCTTAAATTCTACAATAAAAAAATAGAATGGCTGAATTTATTTTTTAAAAAACGATCTAAATATATGCT
>NW_007860162.1:0-625 GCF_000696425.1 Galeopterus variegatus
TGTGGACCCTAAACACATACTGAGTTTGATTTCTTACCTCCTGCCTCTGTGACTTTGTTCAGTTAATTCAATTTCTGTAAACCTCAATTCCATCAACTGTAAAATGAGAAATTGGTAGTTTGCTTATAAATTTATTAGAAAAAAATGAATAGAAGGCACATAAACAAAAGCGTAGTGACACTCAACCAATAGCAGGCACTTGTAATTAGCCCTCAACAAGCAACACCAACAACAGCGGTCACTGTCAACTCGTTGAGTACTTCCTTTGGGCCAGACAGATGCTACCTATTTCAGCTATCACATAAAGACTGGTAGATGGTAATGACTTGTTGTTGCTGCTGTTTTGTTATTTTGCCATTATTGCCCCAAGTTTACAAATGATGTATATTCTATTAAGTTAAGTTCTTTTTCTAAGAAAAGTCACTAATGTTCTGGAAAGAAAACCAAACAAAACCTAAGAGGACCATACACATTCCCTTTCTTTCCCTCAAACAATAAACTCTTCAGCTTCTACCCCATAAGCAACTGTCATAGTATTTCCGTCTGACTCTGTATCCTCTTTCTCTAAAAGTTACACGTGGCCTTTTTGTCTTCATTATGCCTCTTCTTTGCCTCTTTCAAATCT
>NW_007860163.1:0-625 GCF_000696425.1 Galeopterus variegatus
GTTATCTATACCAATGGTTTCCTTTATTATCATAAAAAGGAACAGATAGATAATTGCATATTTCAAATACTATGGGCTCAAATAATTCAACCTGAATAAATCAGGTTTTCCACCTGAAATTTATTTTTTTTTTTTTCAGGTAATGGAATATAAATCCGCAAGCTACGATTTTTTTTTTTTTTTTGCTCAAAGATATATTTTTAAAAAATTAAAAATATATATGAATAACCCCTAGTATCATTAACAGAATGTAGTAGGCATAATTTGCCTGTCTCTTGATGACCCTGTTTCGGCGGCATAATGGATATCAATCATTGTGAGAGAATACATAGTAATGTCCTCAGGGCTCCTGCTCTACATCTTAATTCTGTGCTTTCATAGGTCTTCAATTTTCTTTTTGTAATTTTGTATCTTCCGTAAATTTCAGGCTATGTTTTTTATTACCCATTATCTCAGAGATCTTATTCCATATGAGAAATTTAAAAAAATGATTTTTGTAAAATACCTAACACAGTGCCTATCCTATAATGTCATCAAAAATGGTAGCTGCTGTTATTATTATTTATCACTACTGGAAGTAGTAGCGTGTTATCTCTCCCACGTATCTCACCAGGTTCCCTCTCTA
>NW_007860164.1:0-625 GCF_000696425.1 Galeopterus variegatus
AGAAAATCACAGTGCCTCTACACTTTACCTCACTTAGACCTCACCAGGAGTACAGTGTCCAACTCAAGACATTACTATTTGCTTGGAATATTGACCAGTTTGAACACACAAAAAAGGCAACTAGAGTTGACAGGCTGGAAGCCATTTCTTATTACTAAATCCAGCCATGCTGATATAGGGAGCTACTTTAAGGAAATCCAACACGAAAAAATGTGAGAATACTTTCTTAAAATGTAGTGTAATAATAATGCTCATCATCACCATCATTAATATATCTATTTTAATAATTTATAGGTAGTCATAACTATATTTTTATCTTAATTTTAGTATTTTAGGTAAGATTTATAACTATATAACAGATATTGATTAGTCTTAGTTCTTGGGGAACAAAATTGAAGTCATTACTTTTCAGTATTCAAATTTTATGACTCAGTTCCATTCTGGTCTAGAACCAGATTTTCTATCTTCTTTTTTGGTCTAGAGCCAGATTTTCTATCTTCTTTTCTCAGATCCTCTCCTCACATTCCAAAGCTCAGACCTTGTTAAATTTGTTTTTTCAGCGCAACAAGTGGCAACACTAATCTGTCCACCAAAGGAACCCATATTTAGCTTGGTGCAATTATTA
>NW_007860165.1:0-625 GCF_000696425.1 Galeopterus variegatus
AGCTATACATATAGTACTGCTAAGCATCACAGTAGATACAAAGAAAATTTCTATCCTAATGGAATAGCACTTTTGTGGGTTAAGTAGACACTCAAAACAAAAAGCCCCATGACCTTAGGATAATAAGAAAATTATGGAAAAATTCCAACAAAAAAGTGGGAACTGCAAAGTATAACTATGTTGATACTTTTTTTTCCTTGTCTATTACCACCCCCCCCCCCCCCCCCCCCAATATGAAGTGTTATAGTGGTTCAGGTAGCACAAGATGTTATAATAGGTATACATGGAGGTTCAATGGTTTCATTCAGGAGACGGCTATTTCTCACTCACGTAAATTCCAGTTGGTAGTTACTGTGAGTGCTGGAGTGAGGATGAAGTCAGGCAACTCTGATACAGACGGGCCCCAGAGAAGGGGACACTCAGACATAGTCCAGCCACTGGACAGGGATCAGAGTAAGTGGAGGACGGAGTGGGAGGTTTTTGTGGGTCAGGCCTGGAAACGATGTCCATATTAACCAGGATGACAAACAGGTTTACAGGTATGATGATTATCCTGTTGCTGCCACAAATATATTTTGAGAAGCACTGAAATAAAAGTAACATTAGCGAAATATAGATAAGTGAA
>NW_007860166.1:0-625 GCF_000696425.1 Galeopterus variegatus
CCTGGCTAGTAGCTTTTAGTTTCTACCTCAAAGTTTACTTTAAGTTAAAGTTAAATTTTACTTAAATTGATTCCACAATGCCTTCTCTGAATATATACTTTCCTTATCTTAAAGCTTATCACACTATATTATAATTTCCTGACTGTACCCTTTTAACAACATTAATCCAACAGTTGTCCCTTCTCTTTCTTGCAATTTTATCTTTTTTCTTTACTAATGGATCCTCTTTTCCTCACTTTTCTTTTTAAAGAAACATCACACACACACACACCACACACACACACACACACACACACACACACACACACACGGTTGTTTATATCGACTCTCTGACTCTCTATACATCTCCTCTTTCTCATGGAAGGTCAGGAGGCATTTAAGAGCTCCATATGCTCCTGGAGAGGTGCATTAGTCCGTTTTGTGTTGCTATAACAGGATACCTGAGACTGGGTAATTTATAAAGAACAGAGGTTTATTTTGCCTATGATTCTGGGACAGCTGCTTTTGGTGCAGGCCTCAGGCTGCTTCTACTCATGGCAGAATGTGGCAGACTTTTTCCACAATATCCTAGGGCATGGGCACAATGCAGCCAAGTTCCTTGCCATTCCATAGCAAGGTTGATCTT
>NW_007860167.1:0-625 GCF_000696425.1 Galeopterus variegatus
TCCACTCTCACCATTTCTATTTAAAACAGCACTGGAAGTTCTAGCCAGAGCAATTAGGCAAGAGATAGGAATAAAGGGCATGCAAATTGGAAAAGAGGAAGTCAAATTATCCCTGTTTGCAGATGACATGATCTTATATATAGAAAAGCCTAAAGATTCCACCGAAAAACTCTTCGAGCTGATAAACAAATTCAGTAAAGTTGCAGGATAAAAAATCACTATACAAAAGTCAGTAGTGTTTCTATACACCAACAATGAATTAGCAGAAAAATAAATTAAGAAAGCAATCCCATTTACAATAGCTACCAAAAAAATAAAATACCCAGGAATAAATCCAACCAAGGAGGTGAAAGATCTCTACAATAAAACTGCAACTGATGAAAGAGGACACACACACACACACACACAAAAAAAAAAAAAAAAAAAAATGGAAAGATACTCCATGGTCATGGATTTATAGAATTTATGTTGTGAAAATGTCCATACTACCCAAAGCAGTCTATAGGTTCAACACAATTGCCATCAAATTACTAATGACTTTCTTCACAGAAATAAAAAACAATCTTACCTTTCATATAGAACAACTAAAGACCTTGAATAGCCCTAGCAATCCCGAGCAAAAAGA
>NW_007860168.1:0-625 GCF_000696425.1 Galeopterus variegatus
AGGTTGGAAATTTAAATCAACCATGGTTAATATAAAAGTAGATAAAATGCAAGAACTGATGAATGGTGTAAGCAGAGAGATGGAAATTCTAAGAAAAAATAAAAAAATAGATGTTAGAGATTAAAAAAAAAAGAAATTGTAACAGAAATGAAATATGTCCTTGAGGAGCTCATTAGTAGATTGCACATGGCTCAGGAAAGAATATCTGAGCTTGAGGATATGTCAATGGAAACTTAAAACTAAAAAGCAAGCAGAAAAGAAGACTGAAAAAAACTAAAAACAGGACATCCAAGAACTGTGGGGCAACTACAAAAGGTATAACACACACATAATGGGAATACTGCAGGAGAATAAACAGAAAGTAAAAAAAGAAGTAGTTAAAGCAATAATGAGTAACAATTTTCCCAAATTATTGTCAGACAACAAAACGCAGTTCTAGAAAGCTCAGAGAACACCAACCAAGTTAAATGCCAAAAACTACACCTATACATATCATTTTCTTTTAAAAAATTATTTATTTATTTTTTATTGGTTGTGAATATTCATGGGGTACATATCATTTTCTTTTTTCTTTTTCTTTTTTTTTTCCTTTTTGTCTTTTTTCGTGTCCGGCAACGGATCGCAA
>NW_007860169.1:0-625 GCF_000696425.1 Galeopterus variegatus
ACTGATCAGCAAGCCCATTCTTTACTGACTGGAAGGCTAAAGGAGTTAATCATTGAGTACCCGAAAGACCATTCACTATTCTGGAATAATGCAACAAAATCAAGTTTTTACTTTGTGACCACAAACACATGCCTTCATCTGGAACACCATCTTTGCAGCAACTCTAAAGTCCTCATACTCCAAATAGAATACAATCAATGTTTTAGCCTCTAACCAGTACCTAAAGGATTTATGGGTGACCCATGAAACATCTCAGATCCATTTTAGCTCCGCCAAAACTTCTTCAAGAAATACTTCGAGTAGCCCAAAATCTTGTGAAATGTTACTAAAACAAGGGACACAGTTCAGCTTCCTTCTAGGGTCATACTCACCACTCCACCACATGGGAAGCTGGAGAGTTACTTCTCATGATACTTAAGGTAAGCCCCAATTATTTCTTTAAATTATAGCAAATTCCTCACCTGTCATTCATCCTAATTGCCATATTGTGTGTTCTAGAATTTTTCCAGATTCTGCTCATCATCATCTGCACAAACTTTCTCTGATTATTTATTTATTTATTTATTATGAATATTCATGAGATACAAAGCTGATTGTCACCCCTCTTGCCCATGATGTGAGGGCC
>NW_007860170.1:0-625 GCF_000696425.1 Galeopterus variegatus
CTTTGTATCCTTACTGTTTATTTTTTGTCTCCTTAGTCTAACTAAGGAGATATGTCATTATGGGTTTGATTTGCATTTTCCTTATGATTAGTGATGTTGAGCATTTTTTCATATACTTGTTGGCCATTGGTAGGTCTTCTTTTGAGAAATGTCTATTTCGATCATTTGGGGATTTTTTCCTGTTGAGTTGTTTGGCTTACTTATATATTCTGGATATTAGCCCCTTGTCAGATGCATAGTTTGAAATACTTTGTTCATTCTGAAGGTTGTCTTTTCAATCTGTTGATTGTTTCCTTTCCTGTGCAGAAGCTCTTTAGTTTGATGTAATCCCATTTGTCTGTTTTTGCTTTTGTTGCCTGTGTTTTTTTGTTGAAGTCTTATTCAAAAAAGGGTTGCCTGGTCCAATTTCATGAAGCATTTCTTCTGTGTTTTTTTTTTTTGTTTGTTTGTTTGTTTGTTTTTGTCATTTCATAGTTTGGGGTCTTAAATTTAAATTTTTAATCAATTTTGAGTTGATTTTTGTGTATGGTGAGAGATAGGGGTCTAGTTTCAATCTTATGATGTTATTTTCTTTCACCCTCTTTCTCTCACAAGTATACAGTTTTCCAGATTCTACACAATGTAT
>NW_007860171.1:0-625 GCF_000696425.1 Galeopterus variegatus
CATTCCTTTGGATACAAACCCAGTAGTGGGATTGCTATCATAGGGTAGTTCTATCTGTAGTTGTTTGAGAAACCTCCATACTGTTTTACATAATGGCTGGATTAATTTACATTCTCACCAACAATTTATGAGTCCCCTTTCTCTGCATCCTCAGCAGGATTTGTTATTTTCTGACTCCCTGTTAATAGCTACTCTAACTGGGGTCAGATATCTCATTGTGGTTTTGATATAAATTTCTCTGATGATTATGATGTTGAGCGTTTTCCATATACCTGTTGACCATTTGTATGTCTTCTTTTGAAAAATGTCTATTCAGTTTCTTTGCCTATTTTTCAATCAGATTATTTGTTTTTTACTATTGAGTTGCTTGAGTTCTTCATATATTCTGAAAATTAATTCCTTATTGGATGCATAGTTAGCAAATATTTTCTACCATACTGAACGTTGTCCTTTCACTCTGTTAATTGTTTCCTTTGATGTACAGAATCTTTCTTAGTTTGATATAATACCATTCGTTAATTTTGTTTTTGTTCCCTGTGCTTCTGAAGTATCATACATAAAATCTTTGGCCAGACCTATGTCTTGAAGTGTTTTCTCTATGTTTTCTTGTAGGACTTTTATATTT
>NW_007860172.1:0-625 GCF_000696425.1 Galeopterus variegatus
AGGCATAGAATTCAAATGGTTAAGTAGTTGAGTACTGGTTGAAAAGAGTACAGATTAGAGGGAACATTTTACACAGCACACAGCAAAAGATTTAGATAAAAAGTCTATATACCGGTTCAAAGATCATGGATAAGTTGTCAAAATCTGCACCCTGATTTGTTTGATAATTTTAGAGTCACCGTAAGAAAATTGACTTTGAACCAAAGACTGAAATAGAGTGCCCTAAACACTTTCTAATTAAGACTGAAATTATTTAGCATTTTGGTTATATTTGGAAGCATTGGAATCCAAGCTCCATTAGGACAATGGGTTTTTCTATTTTATTTATTGTTGCATCTCTAGCCTATAGAAAAGTACCTGGCACATATTATGCACTCAGTGAAAACCTATTGAATGAATGAACACACAAATTAATGAACAAGGTAATGAGACCAGTTTACTTTCCGAAACTGGAAACATTCATATTTAAATTTGGTTAAAATAAAATCCAGTGTTTAACTTATCATAAATAGAATAATATTTTATTAGCCTGGGAATCTTGACATGCTTTATCAATATACCGATTGGCCTATAATTTTTCCATGTACCTATCTGCTATAATTTAGAAGTACTATAGTTCAAATGT
>NW_007860173.1:0-625 GCF_000696425.1 Galeopterus variegatus
GAGGTTCAGAGTAATGTGAGATGGGGTTATTTAACATGCATTATGGAAGGAGGAAACAAATACACGTTTTTATTCACTTGCTAAACAGCAGCCTGGTCCCATTACATACATTAAATTCACTGTTTACAGGCCCAAGGGAATCATTTCCATGTGATATTTATCTATGCGAATTTGGGATAAAAGGAGTTAACGTGTCAGTCAGGGTTTCTAATGGCAAATAACAGAGAACAAGTCTGGCCCCGTGAAGCAGAAAAGTAATTTGTCAAAGTTTATTAGGTGACCCCTAGAGTCCCAGGGGGGCGGAGGGTGACTCTGGAGGTTACGCAGCTGCAATGAGTCCTCAAATCCCACTAGAGATGGTCTAGTGGAGACGCCATTGCCTTTACTCTGGGCAAAAATCCTGCAGCTTGCCCTGAGACCACCCTCACAAGGGACAAGCTGCTGGCTCCTCTATGAAGTGGCTATAGTGACCACCATCCTGCCAGTGTGCCCCCCAAATCCTAACCAGGCTCCCCTGGTGCTCAAGTGCATACCCCCTTCTTCACGTTCCTCTTTCTCCAAACTACACACACACACACACACGCACACACACGCACACACACACACACACACACACACACACACA
>NW_007860174.1:0-625 GCF_000696425.1 Galeopterus variegatus
TCCTGTCATCATCCATAGTAGAACTTTGCCGTCAAGTGATTTCTTCTTTGCCACTTCAAGAACCACCGTCTCCTACGCATTCTTACTCTTCATTAACATATCCAAAGATGGCACCATAGGACAGTTTTCTAGCAGGATTGCCTTGACCCCCTTAAAAAGCAGTTGGGCCATGAGTTGCAAAAATTTTTCCTCCCAGCAATTTCTAAAATAGTTTCATCAGGTTCTCTCCTTTAATATAAAATATTTTCTCTTGCAAATCTCTCATTAGAAGGTTAATATTCTACCTGGGTTAGGTAGCAAATCCAGCCAAATTAATCGATGGGATCATCAGAAAATAAATACACGTATTGATGGGGTGGGACATGTGGTGGGTTTATTTTGATGAGAAGGGTGGCCAGGGGAACTGGAAAAATACATGTTTCTGTCCAACATGAGAAGCATCTCAGGAGAGGGCAATGAAGGTAATGAATTCACTAAAAGCTCAAGTTTGGAAGAAATATTAATCAGCAGGGAGAGGAGATGCCAAATGCAGAGGTAGAAGGAGATCAAACAAAACTTGGATCTTCTTGACATTTTTGCCTCAAGTGAGCCTCGTGAAACACGTGCAGATAACTAGGAGAAGCCA
>NW_007860175.1:0-625 GCF_000696425.1 Galeopterus variegatus
CACACACACACATATCACTATCCTCATCTAGTCCTGGTCATGGCCCAGGCATCCAATGACATTTTGCAAAATCATGTGCACAAACTCTGTATTTGCTTGCACTGCTCATCACTTCAAAACACTGCAAAGTCCCCGAGGTTCTCAGAAAACAGAGATCTCCTCACCCTGACACTCAAGTCTTTCGGAATCTGGCCTTAGTTAAACTCCCAACTAAAACAAGTCCATTCCTCCAATCAGACCGGCTGACAGCTTGGCCTTTACATATCATTTGCATATTTTAAACCTCAGTATCCAACCCCATCCATCCAATCATACCTATCCTGAATCTACAACCTTCCAGAAACCTACACTTATCAGCCCAACCCATAGCAATCACTCTGTTTTCTGAATTCCTGTGGTAGTGTTCCTTCCCAATCATTGACAATTAATTACTTATGTGCTATCTTGTATTACAGACTCTCTTCCATGTGTGTTTGTAAAATCTCTTCAGGAAGAGCTTAGCTCTAAAAGCAAAATTTTACCTTCCTTTTTCTGGGAGTCACCAGTGTGCCTAACACACAGAAGTTTAGCAATTTAGATGAATTACCACTTTGATAAATTAATACAGCACAAAACTAAGCAAAAT
>NW_007860176.1:0-625 GCF_000696425.1 Galeopterus variegatus
CTGTGTTTTTGTTTTTACTTGTCTCCAATTATTTTTAAGTTTTCCTTGTTATTTCTTCTTTGGTCTATTGATTTTTCAGAAGTGTGTTGTTTATTATCCACATATTTGTAAATTTTCCACTTTTTTTTTCTGCTTATTTCTAATTTCATTCCAGTGTGGTCAGAAAAAAATACTTGATATTTTAATCTTCTTAATTTTTTTAAAGCTGGTTTTGCTTTTGTAATTGGGCCATGTTTTCCTGCTTCTTCATACACCTTTTTGTTTTTCGTTGGGATTTGGGCATTTGACAAAACAGCCTACTCCTATAAACTGGCTTAATACAGGGAAAGAACTTCAGTTAGCATGGCTAGAAATTCTGAGGGTCCCTTAAATCTTTTCTGGGGATCCATCTTCTTTAGATTTGTGCATATAATTTCTCATTAGAGAATTTTTTTTTTGGTCTGTCGTATTTATTTATTTTTGTTTTTCCAGGAGCTCGTAATCTCTTGCTCCCTCTAACGTCTGTCGGCGGTACTGTAGGTTCTCTGGTGCAGCAAAGCACTGAGCTCTCAGTGGCTCCCAGATTTTGAAAGAATGCCAGCTCCCCATCAGCACGCTGAGTCAGGTAAGACAGAAACCAGTGCCT
>NW_007860177.1:0-625 GCF_000696425.1 Galeopterus variegatus
TTTCAGTTCCAGGAGTTCTGCTACATTCTTTTTTATGGTATTTATCATTTTGTAAATTTCCTCCTTCATGTCCTGGATTGATTTTCTCATTTCATTGTGTAGTCTGACTCAGTCTTCTTGCATCTTACTGAGTTTCTTTAAGATTATTGTTTGTCATTCCCTTTCAGACATCTGAAGGGTTTCCTACGGTATGGGGTTTTGTGTTTGAGAATCATTGTGTTCGTTTGGTGATGTCATATTTTCTTGCTTTTTTCATATTCCTAGTGTCCCTACATTGATGTGAAGTCATCTGGTGGTTGCTTTTTCTATTACTGTGGGGTGGATTTTGAGGAGAGAGACTCCTTCCTATGGATTTGTTATACATTACCTGTTGGATCATGTGTTTTAGTTTTGGTTCTGGGTAGATTCAGTAGTTTCAGTAGTTCCAGGTAAACTCAGTAGTTCTGCATAGACTCAGTAGTTCTGTGTAGAGTCAGTATTTCTGGGGGATGCCAAAGCTATGTCTGTAGCTGGGGCTGTTTGTGTGGCTGGGCATGCAGATGGGGGCCATGTGGGCAGCCAGGACAGCTGGGTCTGCAAGGGTGGCTAGAGAGCTAGGCCCATGCAGATGGTTGGGGCCACAGAG
>NW_007860178.1:0-625 GCF_000696425.1 Galeopterus variegatus
GCACATCGTTTTGTACACAAGTTGTGTGAGAGTGGAGATGGTGCACGTGAGTGCCCACGAGTGCCCTGGCTCCTTGCCCCTTGGTGTGTACGCTTTGGTATGGAAGGCGGCAGCTCTGCATGGCTGGTCAGCAGAGCTCACATCTGAAGAATAAAGCATGTCCACTTTGCTGGCCACTGCTTGGGTTTTCTTTCACTTACCTGACTCAGGATCTGCACAGGATGGGGCAAAAGGGTCTGCCATCCAGCCTGACACCCCCTTCCCTTTAGTTCTTCTTTCATTCTTGGCAATAAAGCTTAGACTTGAACCTTGCTTTGGTTTATGATTCTTCATTAATGTAAAGCAAGAACCAAGTACCACCGGCCCCGCCCTCAGTGACACAATAATGTGATAGACAGTGGCTGGGTGAATGTTAAATTAAATTGGCAAACCAAGGAAGATGGTGCCATTTCAGCTGAGAGCAAAGATTTGGAAAGGGCCATGTAGTGGGTTGAATTATGTCCCCCGCAAAACTCACTGAAGCTTCAATTATGTCCCCCAAGTTTATGTATTAGAAATTTGATCCCCACTGTGTCTGTTAAGAGGGTGGGAAACCCTATTCTGGTAATTGAAAGGTGGGGCCTTG
>NW_007860179.1:0-625 GCF_000696425.1 Galeopterus variegatus
TAAGAGCTTTTCCCTGCAGGGGTAGCACAGGATTACCAAAAAGGAAGATTTCATTTCTTACCGTGTTTTTCAGTATTTTTCCAAAAACAGTATTCAAAATGCAGCCTGAAGATGAAATACAGTTATATCAATGGTATACACATACATGTCAATGAGCGCAGCTTTAGAAAATGTGCCAGCCCACAGTCAAACGGATTGGCACTAAATAATTCATTAAACCAAAAAGAAATACCAAATGTGACACCTCTAAATGACAAATCACACCTCAATAAGGAATCTCTTTGTTCAAGGGCCAAGCCATATTATTCTTCGTGTGCTAAAGAAGGGAAAACTCACCTGAGGCAGTGGCTTGCAGGGACTGCAGTTGATGCCACCAACAAAGAAAATGTTGGGCATGACAGGTCTGGGATAGTCCAACACAAAGTCAGTTCGTAACAACCAAATGGATGTGTGGCTGAAGAGATCAGATGCTGTCACAGGTGTCTGGAGAACTTCAGAGGCAATGTCTAAGGCACTTTTGAAAAGAAAGGGGCAAAATAATTGCTCCTCCAAGTGGAAAATGTAGTTCCGTACTCTCTCCTTGAAGGTCATGACATCTGAGAACCCTGAGAAAAATCTGGGAACA
>NW_007860180.1:0-625 GCF_000696425.1 Galeopterus variegatus
AGTTTCAATCTGTATCAAAATTTCATTGGTATTTTTACACAAGTAGAAAAAAAATACTAAAAGTTGTGTGCAGCCCCAAAGCAATCTGGAGCAAAAAGAACAAAGCTGGAGGCATCACATTATCTTTTTTCAAAATATACTACAAAGCTATGATAACCAAAACGGCATGGTGCAGGTATAAAAACAGACACACAGACCAACAGAACAGAATAGGGAGCTCAGAAATAATTTCTCTCACTTATGCTCAATTGATTTTTAACAAAGTGCCAAGAACATACAATGGGGAAAATACAGTCTTTTCAATAAATGGCATTAGAAAAACTAGAAGAACATGCAGAAGAACAAAGCTGGACCCTTATCTCACACCATACAAATATATCAACTCAGAATGGATCAAAGATATAAACATAGATCTGAAACCATACAAAAACCAGAGGAAAAAAACATACAGTAAAAGCTTCTTGACATTATTCTAGGCAATAATTTTGTGGATATGATCCCCAAAGCACAAGCAACAAAAAGGAAAACAGACAAATAGGTTCATATCAAACAAAAAAAGTTCTGTACAGCCAAGGAAACAATCAATCAAGTGAAGAAACAACCTACAGAATGGGAGAAAAGTTTT
>NW_007860181.1:0-625 GCF_000696425.1 Galeopterus variegatus
AAATATTTAGAAATAAATTTAATCAAGGTGGTGAAATGTGTGTGCACTGAAAGGTAAAAACATTGAAGAAAGAAATTGAAAAATACAAAAATAAATGGAAATATTTGGTGCTTATTATGTTGAAGAATTGATATTGCTAAAATACACATAATGCCCAAAGTTATCTACAGATTCATTGCAATCTCTATCAAAACCCTATACCATTTTTTCACATAAATAGAAACAAATTCTAAAATTTGAATGGAACCACAAAAGACCCCAAATAGGCAAATTAAAATTGAGTGAAGAGAACAAAAGTGATAGCATCACACTACCTGATTTAAAAATATAATATAAAGCTCTAGTAATCAACACAGCATGCCACTGGCATAAAAACAGATACAAAGACCAATGGAATAGAATAGAGTGTCCTAAAGGAAACCCATACATTTATGGTGAATTGATTTTGACCAAAATATCATGAACGCACAATGGGAAATCAATAGGTTCCTTAACTTAAGAGTGTCAGAAACACTGAATATCTACATCCAGAAAAGTGAAAATGGACCAGAGTTTGCCCAGGTGAAAAAAAAACCCTACAATAAATAAAGAATTAAACCTCAGACCAGAAACTGTAAAACTGCTA
>NW_007860182.1:0-625 GCF_000696425.1 Galeopterus variegatus
ATAGAAGTGCTTCATGAATTCCCCTGCTTGAGGCTGGACGTGGGTTGGCGAGCTGCCTCCAGGGCATCTCCGAAACCCCCAGTCTGTGGTCCTACATGCCCTTTTCCAGTGACCATCCCTTGTTGAGGAGTCCCGGGCACCTGAAGTGCTGCCTTATTTCTGCTGTGAACCTCACCAACTCTCCTAAGGGCTCCAGGATGCAAGCCCAGGATGGCCTTAGAATTTAGCTAAACTCTGCACTCGTGCCTGGAGACAGCAACATACCTCTTGGCATAGAATTGAAACAAGAACAGAAAATGTAAAACTTTGTGAGAGGCCATTAGGAGAAGCATTTAGAAAGAAAGAAAAACCCTAGAGAATATTTATATAAATAAAGTTTACCTTCTAACTAGGGAATATGTCAATGGAAGTGTATTGCTACTTAAGAAACACTCTAAGTGCAGCCTGGAGTGTCTGGCTGCCCCAGGGATGGGAGAGCCCTGGGCAGATGGATTACACACTCCCTGGTGCTCAAAGAAAACTCCTTTGAGGAAAGCATCTTCCAGGGCTCAGTGCTAGTTTTGCCTACATTCAGCAAAAACCACAAGTGACTTTTACATAAACTATGATTTAAAAAAAAAAAAAA
>NW_007860183.1:0-625 GCF_000696425.1 Galeopterus variegatus
TATGAGCTTATAAAATCAGTTTCCACATCCTAAATGCTCAATTAAGCAAATAACATTTTTCATCTAAAACCAGCCAGTTACACACTTTAGTAGAGCTTTAGAATAAAAAATAAAATTAACAACTCTAGATCTCTATTTGTGCGCAACAAAAAATGTGCCTTACCCAAACCAAACATGAAAAATCCTCCTTCTCCCCCAGACAGTCTCTGCTGGTAAATTGCTGAATCACGGTCAGTGGCAGCCAAGTTTAACTCTACTGGGCATGCCTTTTTGAGAACTGTCAGGGGCACCCAAGGTCTCTCTGCTATTTCTAGATAACAGGAATAGAAGAGCAGCCTGACACCGTATCCTAAACTGCTGTGTGTGTGTGTGCGTGCGTGTGTGTGTGTGTGTGTATGTGTGTGTGTGTGATTATTATTTCCATCCCCCTTATTAAAGCTGGCAGAGACTCTGTATGTTTGTAAAAATCACAGATTATACAAGTCAGGCATAAAGTAGGAACCTGAGAAATTATGTAGTGTTACTCTTAATTTTAGCATGATAAATATGAGTAAACCTGGATCAGTGAGAACTGGGACCCAGCTCACTGGCTCATGAGGTCTACTGCAAGACACTTCCCAAGATC
>NW_007860184.1:0-625 GCF_000696425.1 Galeopterus variegatus
TATTTGAAAGGCCAACCTTTTCCAATACATGGTATCGCCCCCTTGGTATGACATTCCCTTGATAGCATCATAAGTCAACTGACTATAATAGGTGTGATGTGTTTCTGTATGCTTTGTTGTGTTCCATTGGTCTATTTGTTTATCTTTATGCCAATGCCAGTATTGTACCTATAGCTTTTAAGTAAGTTTTGAAATCTAATAGCATCATTTTCTTAACTTTTGTATATCTGAAAATGTTTTCATTTAGACTTATTTCTAAGAATATTTTCACTGGGTAAAGAACAATAGGCTAATTATTATTTTCTTTAAGAATGTTAAAACTGTTATTTTTCTCATCTTTGGTTTCAGTCATTTCTATTGAAAACTCAATCAACTGTCAGTCCTATTCTTCTTTGAAGATAGAATGTTTTATTTTTCTCTGTCTACTTCAATGAGTAGTCTGCTGTACGGCCAAGGCGGATGTGAGTAGTAGACAGAGAAAAAAGGTCATTTTTTTTTCTTTTTTATTTGTCTTTAGGCTCAATAGTTTTACTCTGATTTTCTTAGGCTCCCTTTCTATTTATTTCATTTTATATTTACAGCACTGCTTAATCATGTGCTTTGATCTCTTTCAATTCATTAAAGA
>NW_007860185.1:0-625 GCF_000696425.1 Galeopterus variegatus
ATCAGAGGTGAGAGGTCACACGGCCGGAAAATGATAGATCTGAATCTTGAATCCAGGACTCCAGATCACACATTCAGAGCTCTGTCCTCACGTCTGGGTTAAGACTCAGAATTCAGCCCTGCTCAGGCATGTGTCCACTGAGATTTTCAGCACAGGGTCCTGCTACCAATTACAACCAATTCATCTCATAAGATAACTGCCAGCTCCAGAGCAGATGGCTCCCCACTGCATCTTAGCATTTAGGTGAACACATGGAGTTGCTGCTTACCAAGATACAGAGTCTCTGAGAGTTCCTGCACCTCCCTGAGCCTCAGTTTTTTCATCTGTAAAATGGAGCTGATAATACTTGCTTGGTGGCTACTCTAAAGATTAAATAAGGTAACACAAGGCAACGGCCCTACATATGGTAAGGGTCAGTTCACGTACTTCCTTGCCCCTCTCTCATCATCAACCCATTGCCTTCAAGCGTGGACTGGCCTCATCATGGTTCTGGTATGACCCAACCCCCTCCCTAACCTCTGCCCCTCCAACACTGCACAGTCCATGACTCCCCGAGCACGGAGGTACCTGGCAGGTTGAAGTTCTTCTGCTGTCTTGTGCACTGTGGGGAAGGGTGTAGGGGAGA
>NW_007860186.1:0-625 GCF_000696425.1 Galeopterus variegatus
GCATGAGCTTTATGATAGCTGAAGGGACTCTCAGAGAGCAGTGTGTGTGTGCACGTGTGCAGTGTGCACACATGTGCATGTGTGTGGTGTGTTTGTGTTTGTGTGTGTGTGGCTGAAGGGAAGAGAAAGAGAGATAAACTATGGGGACACCTGTACTCACCTGATTTGAAAGGAGAATGTCTTGTGGCAAAGTGATCTGATCCCCTCCTCACCTAGAAGCCACTTCTAGGATCCAGGAGCCTGGATCACCTTTACAAAGGATGCAAGATGAAGATGTTAGAACAACTTAAAGAGATGGAAAATTCTAGAAACAGGAGGAGCTTGTTGCTAAGGAGCAGGTGGGACTAAGAGAATCCTGCTCCCCTCTCAATGCCTCCCAGGTGTTGTTCCTTGGGCACTTCCTAATAAACTTCTTGCACCTAAATGTGTCTCAGAATCTATTGCCTGACCTCAGGCCGTTAGTGCAAGGATGCAGGTCTGAGTGTACCTACTCTAAAATGGGCTTTGGAAATTAGAGCAGCCACAATGCCCTGGCACAATGTTGTGGGCAGTTATTAAAAATTTCACCAGGGGTGAATAAGGATGTTCTCAGCTGGTCGAGGAGTTTAGATGTGGTGGAGAGTAG
>NW_007860187.1:0-625 GCF_000696425.1 Galeopterus variegatus
GCTGTTATTTTTCTTCATAGAGGTTTCTTAAACCTTATGGAAGGAATTTTTTGCTGTCGTTGTGTGTGGGGGGGGGGATAACAAGAAACACTGAAGGCAACTTTCACTTCATATTTCCTCTCTCACTGAAAGTAGATGCATGAGAAAAAGGAGATCAAAACTCCATCATCCTTGAGACCAAGAAGCAAAGTATTGATTTGTGATTTTCTGAGAGCAGAAATTACTATTCATCCTTGCATTCCAGTGCCCACCTGTGATATTGCTTTACTTACTACCTAGCATATAATAGGATTTACTTAAATATCTGTCAAATGTTAGTGGATTTTGAGCAGTTTCTGGTCTGAACTCAAAATAACCCTATGACTGCAACAAATGTTTTCTAAATTCTTAGCTTCAAGGGGCAGAGAAATGTATTTATTTATTCACCCACCATTGTGCATAGTAGGCACTAAACAATTGTTTATTGATTGACTGAATGAATGTATGAATATATGCAGATCCTAAAACTTACAACATTTTTTTACATGACATCAGATTTCCAAAGTAGTTTTTTAGCAACAAAACTTTCCCTTTAAAGGAAAACATATGCAGGACCACTCTAGATAGGACACATAAAAACAGACTT
>NW_007860188.1:0-625 GCF_000696425.1 Galeopterus variegatus
AGTTAGCTATCCAATAATAATATCATAGTATGATAAAAGTTATGAGAGATGAATGTGTAAGATAAGGGCTAGCACACGCAATTCAGGTGGAGGTTCAGCTAAGCCGAGCCTTGGGCTAAGTTATGAATGAAAAATAGGAACTAAGCCAAGCAGATGGAGAGGTGGCAAGAAAAGGTGATATTCCAAAAGGAGAAGAAAAGTTCAAGAGATAGAAGTGAGAAGGAACATAATAGATTCAGGGAATTACAATTATTCTGGTGTGTTTTAAGGGCAGTGTATATACAATTGAACAGGTCATAATAGTTTTATTTGTACAGCTTTAACCATGGGTGGATACTGGTCTTAAAAATTAGGCCAACCTCAAGAACGCTTAGCTCAGTTATCTTAGGGTAGGCCACCAAGCTTTGTACTCCACTTTTCCTAGGTAATTTTACCTCAGAAGACTCATTGTCATTGCCTGCAATTATGTCTTGATTGGAGACACCATTGCCAACCCCCAAATTTTCCCTGACTTTGTCACCCAGAATGCCTGTTTGGGTTACCAGTTTGTTTCCTCTCAATGAAAAAATATACAGGTTCTTAGAAAAGGATAGTCTTAGTTTGTCATAGACAATTTTGTTAAATC
>NW_007860189.1:0-625 GCF_000696425.1 Galeopterus variegatus
AGGAAGAGAGGAACAAGACATGACATAGTAAACAGCAAAAAGGTAGACATAAATCCAATATGTCAGTAATTACACTGAAAGAAAATAAATTAAACTCTCCAATTAAAAATCAGAGAGTGGCAGAATGGTTAAATAGGCATGACACAGTTTCTTGTATATGCTTTATACAAGAAATACATTTTAGATTCAGAGACACAACTAGGTTGTAAGAAAAAGGATATGAAAAGATATACCATGTAAGCAGTAATCAAAACAGAGCTGAAATGTCTACACCAATGTCAGTCAAAATAGACTTTGGGATAAAATTTGTTACTGAAACAAAGATGGACACCTTATAATGATAAGAGTCTCAGTGCGCCAAAAAGATATAACAATTTTAAACACACATGCACCTAACAACGGAGCCCCAAAATAAATGAAGCAAAAACTGACAGAATTGAAGGGAGAAACAGAATATTCAACAATAATAACTGGAGACTTCTATATCACATTTTCAATAATGAATAGAACACCTAGATAGGCTAACAACAGGGAATCAAAAAACTTGAATGACAGGCCAGCCCGGTGGCGCACTGGAGAGTGCACCACTTGGGAGCGCAGCGGCACTCCCGCCGAGGGTTCGGAT
>NW_007860190.1:0-625 GCF_000696425.1 Galeopterus variegatus
TTAGCAATGCATCCGTGTAGCTGTAACTTAGGGACGGAGATCTATGGAGACAAGACTAAAGCCTGAGTTTAGAAACTTTGAATATTGGTGTCATGGATCAGGTTTTCGTCTTGAAATTTATAAGCTATCAGTTGAGATTCACTCCACAATGAAAAGGAAAATTGTACCTCTCAATATCCAGTAACAACAGTGGTTTATTGAGGAAGTCACTGTGCCAGATATTTTGACGCAGTGTCTGATGTAATCATCACAAAGACTCAGAGAGATAGATTGCATTAAATTTACATTTAAGAGGACACAATGCCAGAGAGTTCGTAAATGGCCACCAACTCTGACATGCTTTCTACTCTGTTATTCACCAACATCTCTAAACTCAACTTAGGAACTGGGGAAAGAATTAAGTGACACTGCACTTGAGTGCCTCCCCTCCCTGTTCTCTTGACTCATACTCACCCCATCCTCTGCAATAACATTTTCTTGACTCATACTCACCCCATCTTCTGCAATAACATTTGATTTGATCTCTTTGGGGGCAAACCTCCTGGATTTGAAGGTCTTGTTTTTGGTTTTCTTGTAGTTTCCTTTAAGAAGCCCTGAGTCACTTATTAACCATGGTCCAAATGGG
>NW_007860191.1:0-625 GCF_000696425.1 Galeopterus variegatus
ACATTTAGAGAAAACTTGAGAAAATACTACAGAGTTCCCTTGTACCTAACACCCAGGATCCTCTATTATTAATATCTTAAATTAGTATGGTACATTTGTTATAATTAATGAACAATATAAATACATTATTATTATTAACTAAAATCCATAGTTTATTCATATTTTCTTAGTTTTTACTTAATTACCTTTTTTTCCCTCCAGGATCCCTTCAAGGCCCCTACATTATATTTAGTCATGTCACTTTAGCTTACTCTTAAGTGTGACAGTTTCCCAGACTTTCCTTGTTTTCAACTTAATGGTTTTGAGGAGTACTGGTCAGGTATTACACAGGATACCGCCCTGCGAATTTTTCTGCAGTTGTTCTCATGATTACATTAGGATTATGGGTTTTAGAGATTAAAATCACTCAGGTGAAGTGCCATTTTTATCACATCATATCAACAGTCCATACTATATGATTTATTGATGCTGATGGCTGAGGTATTGTCAGATTTCTGTATTATAAAGTTACTCTTTTTTCCCCATTTTCAAACTGTACTCTTTGGAAGGAAGTCACTATGCACCTATACTTAAGAAAAATGCATCGATTGATATTAAATAAGCAAAACTTGCTTTTCTAGATAAA
>NW_007860192.1:0-625 GCF_000696425.1 Galeopterus variegatus
CTAATATGTTATGTGCACAGATATGTGTACATTTAATATATACATGTATATATGTAATTAAATGAATTTTAGAAGCATTCCAACACATTGGGAAACTGAGATCCAAAAGAAAAAAATCAGTAACTTAGAAAATAAAAATATTACAGAAATAACAAATAAGTTCAAGGACTGATTCTTTGACACAACTGTGCATATAGATTTGTTAACTAACTATATTAACAAAAACAAAAGTTGGAGATGCAGGAGAGAGCAATAAGGCATAAAATAATAAAAGGGTGAAAATATCCACAGATACATATGAAATTAAAATAATAATGACAGGGCCATGCACCCTGCGGTACCAGTGCATGACCTTGCAGGTAGGCCTTGCTGCCACTGGACTCCATCTCCAGCCTGGCCAAGTGCACGCCAATCACAGAGGTGCCCCACAGGAGAGGTCCAAGATCAGAGGCAACCACACATCCAAGGCACCAGCAGATGACTGAGCAGACACTGAGGCAGCTGTGTCAAATTGGCAGCCCCAGCAACATCCTAGCCAGACAATAGTGTCGAACCAGTGGACTGTGAAATCCCTTGCTACAATGACTAAACATCAAAGGAAAGATACCAGAAATATGAAAAATCA
>NW_007860193.1:0-625 GCF_000696425.1 Galeopterus variegatus
ATATAGGTCTTATACCATGCTTTTAACGAAACTAGCTGACCCTCTTAAAAATGAAACCATACACCTCTAAACTCTGATTTTCTTCATTTAATAAATTAGTTTATTTTTTAACATTTCAATTGACAAACTGCTAAAAAAGAATTTTTCCAACTCCAGAACTAGTTCCTGTTTTATAAAATTCAATTAGTTTATCCTGCTATTTGTTAGCCTTCACTGTAGAGCCGACATTATGCTTAGGGCTCTGTGCAGTAAGAGGAAGATATATAATTTTGCCTTTGGTATTGGGCAATTTAAGTCTAGTTGAAGAAATTAGAAACACTGGTCAGGAATATAGCAGCATAAAGACCATTAGGGTTAACCAGAATTTATGTACTGAAAACTAAAATATATTTATCCTCAGCAATCAGTATCCAGTGATATTCAACTGCATTGAATAAATTTATCTGGAGGTTGTATGTGTATTTCAAACTCAGAACAAAATGGACTTTCTCCTCCACCTGCTCTCTTCTGCCTCTTCTCTTGTAATTTCTCTTTCAGGAAACGTCCCCACAATCCTCCATGGCACCAAGCCAGGAGGCTGGAAGTCTAGACGGTCTAAAATTCTAGAATAACTCCTACCTATCTT
>NW_007860194.1:0-625 GCF_000696425.1 Galeopterus variegatus
TTTTTTTTGGAAAGTATATTTAAAATGTTTAGTTAAAAAGCTATGCTATCTACCCTAAGTGAATCAATGTATAGTATATGGATTATTGAAACAATACACTGTATCCCACAAATATGTATAAATAAATGGTAAAATTTTTAAAAAGTTTAATTAAAACTAACGTTTATGATATGTGATTTAAGATGAACGACCATAATGTCAAAGTTAGATAAATCAGTACAATGACTTAATGGGGATGTGGTAATCATTAACATCCAGAATATGCCTGGGAAGAGGCAGCACAGGTAATTGCCTACCTAATGAGATTCAAAGTTGAGATTTGCTCAAATTATTGCACTGTCACGTTGCCCAAAATTCTACTATGTATGAATGTTGTCGTCTTTTCCCCACTTAAAGTGAAAGTTACTCTTTAAGACAACTGACTATATTATGCCTTTGTTTACGCTTTTGTGTTTGTTGTGCCTTGTTGACGTCTGTGCTCTTTGGAAAGGGAACACAAAGCGGATAATTTTGATGAGTGGTCAGTGGAGAAAACAAGTCCTGACTATGTGGTATGGCAAGATAGGCCAAGGGTGGAAGTGCCTACTGTGAGACTGCTCCCTCTCTGGCACTGAATTTCTAGGGG
>NW_007860195.1:0-625 GCF_000696425.1 Galeopterus variegatus
TGCCTATGGATTGGATATTGTTTTAGATCCAGAAATTATTGCCTGGATCTCAACTAACCTCTAATCTTAGACTATTGTCCTTTGCCCAGGCCTACAATTTAGATTCATATCCTGAATTCCTAATGTGTTGTGTGTGTATGTGTATGTGTGTGTTGAGAGACTGAATATACAAATAGACAATGGCCAGACCACATATTAAAATAGAACTTTAACCTGTAACCTGCAGAAACATGCCCAGGAAACCAACCCCCTTACCTACAATAAAGTCAAACTTGCAGGAAGCCAGATTGCTGTCTCTTGTGATGGTCAAATAGCTGAACAATAACTTCTGTAACAATCAAATGTCTAGGAGTTGATTAATAACTGACAACTTCTTTAATATTTATCCCTGCTTCTAACTTACAGCCAATCACAATAGGGTGCCCTGTTTCTAGTTAGCCAGCCTCCAGCTTCCCCGTGCCAACAGCTTACAGTCAGGGCACATCTGAAGCCCTCTTCCCTTTTCCACTATAGAGCTTTCCCACTCATTTATCTGCCTTTAAGTCTCTGCCAAATGTAAGTAACGGTGCATTCCTTGATACAACAAGTACAAATAAATAGTGTTTGCTTTTCTTATTTTGTTGTC
>NW_007860196.1:0-625 GCF_000696425.1 Galeopterus variegatus
TATCTATCAAAGTGCTTTTATCTTACATAAAATTGTAAAAATACAAAAAGTTGGTGAAAAAAAGAATTACAAGATAATACAAATCCTCCCATGAGTGTTCTGAATACGTCTTACATCTTTACTTGTAATCTGTAGTATTGCTTCAAATAGGATGAGGCAATATTTTCTTACAGTTTTAGTTTTAATGAAGAAACAAGAAATACAAAATAGTTCTTACTTGGATATAAATTTCAAAACATACAAAGTTTAGACTGTCTTCCAAAATTAAAAATATTTCCACTTACCATATGACAGAAAAGCAAAATTTCTATCTATATTTATGTTATCCTAGAAATTAAAAGTTAGTTTTAATGCAGTTATTGATTTTCTAATTTCTTTCTTCACTTTATAAATGAGTTTATAAAACATCATTAATCAGTACTATACAAGTAGGAGAGCACACGCTTTGTAATATTTAGGACATAATTATAAGATATTAATTTACCCTCCTGTTGTATTTTGGGACTTTCATGTTTTTGGTTGACCTTGACATTTATTTTTTACATCTTTGAAAAAGTATATCTGTCTGAATTGTTCATACTGAAATCGATAGAAAGTAACAAGCTAAAATATTTTAACTTCATTT
>NW_007860197.1:0-625 GCF_000696425.1 Galeopterus variegatus
GGGAGCGCCGCCACGCTTCCCAAGCGGCGCACTATCCAGTGCACCACCGGGCTGGCCCTAATATATTTTCTAAAAATTCTATCACTTAACCACTCTAGATGCTTTCCAATGAACTGATGACTTCTTTAAATATCTGCAATGAAGTCTAACTAAAGTAGGCTAAAAATAATGAAATAATGGATGTTGAAACTTATTACATATTATTTATATCTGAGCAAGGTATGTTTTAATAATTTTTGCACTGTATTTGCCTTTCTCTCTATAATGACTAACTTCAATTCTTTCACTATAGAACTTGAATTTTTCTTTCAAACCTTCAAATTTGTTTTAAATAAAATTCTACTGTTATTTTTCTTCTATACGGGCAATTAATTTTTGATGAGAAAATTTGTTTCCACAAATATTGAATCTTAACCTTAGGAATAATTCTAATACAATTACTTTGTTTTTTTGAAATGTGTCATTGTTTTTAGGAAAGCTGAACACATAAATGCCATTTTTAGAAGAAAATTATCAAATATATTCTATCCGAGAAATATACTATTTGCCCTTCATTTCGGAAGAACAGCATGGGAGCTAAAAATACACAAATAAATTCACTCACACACACACACACACACACACA
>NW_007860198.1:0-625 GCF_000696425.1 Galeopterus variegatus
CTGCTTTCACCATCTTGCAAGGTGAGACACTGGAGGACTTTGGACTTCCTAACTTCAGAAATTGTAAGCAAATAAATTTTGTTTTCTTTATAAAATATCCAGTTCTGTGTATTTTGTTATAAGCAGCAAAAATAAACTAAAGCAAATACAAAATACATTTACTCTAATTTTTAATCTAGTTATAAGACAATTAGCTATATTGTACTGTGGGTTTATGGCATACGTAGAAGAGAAGTTTAGGAAAACAACAGAAAGGACAGAAGGGGGAAGTGAAAGTTGTAAGATTCGTATACATGAAGTGATAATATTATTTGAAGGTAAACTGTGATAAATTAAGGATGTATATTGTAAATGCTAAATACTCCTGCACACATCAAAATAAAACAAAACAAGGTGGTGGATTTTTTTAAAATTTTAACTTCTCGATATACACTATAGTTGATTTTTGTGACCCTTTACCCGTTCCTCTTCTCCCCATCATCATATCTGTTCACTTGTCTTAACAAGTTTGAGGAATTGTTGTGAATGTTGTGTCTTCTTCCACCTCACCCTTTATTGTTTGTGTTTATTTATTTATTTATTTCTAGCTCCCACAAATAAGTGAGAACATGTGGTATTTCTCTTT
>NW_007860199.1:0-625 GCF_000696425.1 Galeopterus variegatus
AACAGAAAAAAGAAAGAAAATACATATCTATTATGATTTTTTAAAAAAGAAGAAAAAAAAACCCAACTAGCCACATTTGGATGCACTTAACTGTTAGGAAATAAAAATAAGAAAATTATGTGTAAGTCTTTGTGTGTGTGCACATGTCTGTGTGTGTCTATTTTCTTAGCATTTCTACTTTTTTCATTTTTCTGTATCAACTAAATATTATTGATTCATAGTTTCTTATATATTTACATTGCTCCTCTATAGTCTTATTCTATCCCACTGATAAATTATTCTCATTACTCTGTTTGAGAGAAGTTCACGTATAATTCACAGTGTGTATGCCAGAAGTACAGAGATTTTTTTTTTTTTAACTCTGCTTTTCAAAACAGTAAATTCATTGTTAATAATAAGCCTGGATATATGACAGTACTTCAAAAAGTCCGTGGAAAGATTCAGATTATCTTTTAATTCTATTTTTGCATAAACTTTTTGAATTACCCTCATATGAACAAGTGTGTAAGCGTGTATTTGTGTGTGTGCACATATGCTTGTGTATGTATTTAAACTGGTTCTAAATTTTTAAAATTTTAGTTTTTTCGGGGAATCTAGAATAATTTTCAATTTTACTTTTTCTACA
>NW_007860200.1:0-625 GCF_000696425.1 Galeopterus variegatus
AGGGTAGATAAATCATGCAACTTATATCAAATACAGTATCATATAATGTAGTCATCAAAAATCTATGTAATTATTCTTTCACCAAATGTATCTAAAGTGCTTAATCTTTTTCTAGGCATTTTTCTAGGTAAACAGAGCATCAGCCTCCTTGGGGAGTTTAAATTCTAGGAACGCAGTCTACATACCTTACAAGAAAGAGTTTATGACATATCCCTAAATATATAACAAAAGTTTAGGACACATTCCTAAATAGAATACTGCTATTACAAGTCATTTATTGGATAATATTTAATCTACTGAGAAAATGAAAAAAAAAATTTATACCAAATTTTTATTCAATGGAAAAACTTATAAATTTTCAGCCTGTAATTTCATGTCAGATTTCAGCATCAGAAACGCAAATCAGAATCTGTCAGATGCAAGTTAATGAGTGTCTCACATGAGCCATCCTACACTAAGTACTTCTCACTTAAGAAAAGACATAGAGTGTTAAGAATCGTCCATATTTAAAACTGTATTAGATTTGACAGAGCTTCTCTCTTGAGTTAACTATAGTATAGAAAACAATAGTTCAGACCAAACTGTTGGCCAGCTTATGCCTGTGGGTAAAGGGAGGAGAGAATGG
>NW_007860201.1:0-625 GCF_000696425.1 Galeopterus variegatus
GAAAGTGCCAAAGGGGGTGGACAAGCTCTGAGGACTGTCCAGCTCCCAAATTCTGAGGGATGGCTAGAGTGCTCAGGTTCCACAGGGGCAGGACAGGTGAACCAGGCTCCCTGAGCATCCAGGCTGTGTCTATCAGTTATCTTAACTGCCCTCTTAGGAGCCCTGTGAGGAGGAGAACTGGCTTCATTTTACTGAGGCTCAGAGAGGACTGCAGACCTAGCCGGCATCACAGAGTGAGTCGGGGAGGATCTGGTCTTCCAACCCAGGACTGCGTGAGTCTAAAGTCTGGCTCCTCAGTGCAGGGTGTGTGCAGGTGTTCGGGGAGGGTGTGATGTGGTGGGGGCATGTCCCTGGAAGAGGGTCACAGGTCTTTGCTTTTGTAGATGCCTACAAAAGAGAGAGGAACTGAGGTCCTGGGAATCTTTTCTTCTCCCATAGCAGGAAAAAAGACATTCCTAGACTGGATGCATGAAACCCAGCTCTGCCATTATAACCCTGTCCTTTTACAGTCCTCGCTCTGAGCCTCCATTTTCTCATTGAGGATTGTCATGAGGGGTAGGAGTGGCTGACCATAAGCCCTAGCTCCCTCCCACCTCCCTCTCCTTCCCCTTTCGTTTCTTGCTAG
>NW_007860202.1:0-625 GCF_000696425.1 Galeopterus variegatus
AAAAAAAATGTAAAGGAGAAGAGAGGTTTTTAATATTGTTTTGAAATTACTTTTAAAAATATGTCATAACTTCTCAGCTTATGTGTAGTCCCCAGGCATTGTTAATGCCCATGAATACTAATTAACATTGAACTGCTTACTACAATGTTTTTCTACCAGGCAGCCTCAAAATGTCCCATTATCATGATTAAATATTTATCGAACTTGAAGTGTGTCCTCAACACTGCAAAGAAGGCACAGGAAAAGTTTCTACTTCAAAGACATTTTTGTGCTTAGAAACACATCAATGCAAGATTATACCTGAGATATTTTTTCTCAAATTCTAATATACTTTATCTAGTGTTTGTTTATGACTGTTCTACTTCTTAAATAAACAAATGACAATTTAAAATATTGTGCATTGGAATAATCTTTCTTAAGAAAAAACTGATAATGGCCTTCAATTTCATAAAATCTACCCATATCCTTTGATCTCCTCTATAAGAATCTACTTCATTACTTAAAATAGTTTAATCAGTATATGTACAGTCTCTGAATCAAGGCTTTTCAACATCAGCACAATCGACATTTGAGCTGAATTATACCTTGTTGTGGGGGCTGTACTGTGCTTTATGGGGTGTTCAGC
>NW_007860203.1:0-625 GCF_000696425.1 Galeopterus variegatus
ACCAAAAAGAATGAGTAATTAGGAATAAAATTAACAAAGAAGCTGCAAGACTTGTTTACTGAAAGCTACAAAACATTGCTGAAAGAAATTAACCATTTAAATAAGTGGAAAGACATTCTATGTTCATGGATTGAAAGATGTAATATTGTTGAGATGTCAGTATTCCCCAAAGTGATCTACAGATTCAATAAAATCCCTATCAAAATCCCAATGCCCTTTTTTGCAGAAATGGGAAAGCTGATCCTAAATTCATGAGAAATTTCAAAGGACCCTGAATGGCCAAACAAATTATGAAAAAGAACAACAGGGGATGGCTGGTTTGCTCAGTTGGTCTGAGTGCAGTGTACCAACGTAAAGCATTCAGATCCCTGTACCAGCCAGCCACACACAAAAAAAATTTTTTAATGAAAAGTAAAATAAGATTAGGTACAAGTAAAAAACAATGTTTTTTAAAGAATAAAGTTGAAGGACTCACTCTCTGATTTCAAAACATACTACAAAGCTATAGTAATTAAAACACTTTCATATTGGCACAAAGATATGAGGGTACTTCAAAAAGTTCATTGAAGGGCCGGCCCGGTGGCGCACTGGATAGTGTGCCGCTTGGGAAGCGTGGCGGCGCTCC
>NW_007860204.1:0-625 GCF_000696425.1 Galeopterus variegatus
TGTGGGAAAAAATAAACCATATTTATGTTTCTCAAGTTTTAACTAGATAATGTCTTATTTAATTCCCTTACAACCATGCTTTAAAATGCAGACTTTCATTTTATTAAATCAATTTAAGGTACACCTATTTTTTTAAAGCCAAGTTATTATTGAGTTGGTAGCTTGATGTGTTGAAATTATTTATGCTGCTGATATCTTGCTTCTAGAATTGTCGGGGCAAGAACAGAGGAAAATGCATCAAATATGGTCTGCAGTCAATTGAAAGGGTGTTTTACAATCACAGTGTACTATAGATTTCCTTGGGAATTGCATGGCCCATGACTACGTGTGAATAATAATTATGTTTTGAATACCCATAGTGCCAAGAGTCCTCTCAAACAGTGATCTGGTTAATTTACATTGTGCTAACTGTAGAAACATTACAGTTTATATGTGCACCCTGCAGGTAGGTTTACTTGTATAGAGATTATTAAAGACTGCAGGTAGATTTACTTGTATAGAGATTATTAAAGGGCACCCGAGTCAGGGAACTTCACAAATTTTAAAAAACCTATTTCAAAAACATCTATCAGTACATAAACCTACCTCTTTGGGGCTTTTTAGAGCACTCTTTGAACATGAGAGT
>NW_007860205.1:0-625 GCF_000696425.1 Galeopterus variegatus
GTAGCAACAGTGACCCAGGGATCTCACATTGCAAGATGGTGGAAGCAGAGAGAGCAGAGAGAGTAAGCAAGATAGACTCTCTGCTTCTTTTAAAGCCTTCGTCACCATGCCCTGACCACCATTTTCAATTCATTCACTACTGCACAGTCCTACAATCCAATCACCTCTTCAAGGCTCCATCTTTCAATTACCATAATAGGATTTCCCACCTTCTTAATAGTAATAGTGGGGACTAGGTTTCTAATACATAAAACTTGGGAGACAATTCAAGACTCAGTGAGTTTTGGAGGAACATAATTAAATCTAGCACATTCGGCCCCTGGCCCCACAAAACTCATGTCCTTTTCACATACAAATTCAATTATTCTACCCCCGAAGTCATAACTTCTTTCAATTCAAAAGTCCAAAGTTCAAAGTCCCATCTCTGAAATCAGTACAAGTTATCTACTTCCAAGATACAGTAGTGGGACAAACTTAAGGTATATATTCCTTTTCCAAAATGGAGAAATATACCAAAAGAAAGGGGTAACTGGTCCCAAACAAGTCCAAATCCCAGCAGGGCTGGCATTAAATCTCAAAGCTGGCGAAACCTGTACGTTGACTCCACGTTCGACTTCTTCTGCAA
>NW_007860206.1:0-625 GCF_000696425.1 Galeopterus variegatus
GAGCCCAGCAGAGCCAGCTGCACAAATGGAAGGGACTGGTGGCCGAGGTGGCTTAGCCTGGGATGCGATCAAAGGGGTTTGAGCTTTCTTCCTAGATCTGTCACTCACAGGCTGGGCAACCCCAGCGAAAGTTCCTCACCCTCTCTGAGCCTCACCTCCTCACCTTACCACAATTTGGATTATTTTATGAGGCTTACAGGTTATTATTGTGAGGCTAAAAATGAGATCACCTAGGCCAAGTGTCCTGCGTGCTGGATGAGGTGGCTGGAGGGGAGTGAGCTACAGGGCCAGGCTGTCAGTGTGGCAGGAAGGGCACAGTTCTCGAATCCTCCCTCTTCTGCCCTGAACCTCTCATCTCACCTGTGCTTCTGCAGCCACCGCCTCTGCGCTCTCACGGCTTCCCTCGTACTTTCAGATTAGACTCTATTGCTTGCGTCTTGAGGACACGAATGTGATGCACTGGCATCTTGGCCTATTTGTGATTGCAGGCGCTGCATCCGTCACTAAAGTACATGCACAGATGCAGGGTCCTATTCCTCACACAGCCGTGCAGACCTGCAGCTGCACGGGGGGGATTTTTCTCCTTTCCATCTCTACTTCTTGCTCCTTATCCCTGTGCTAGGTA
>NW_007860207.1:0-625 GCF_000696425.1 Galeopterus variegatus
CAAATGAAAATTTTCAGTGTTGTGAAATGGTAAAGAATACCCTTGTTCAGATTCTTGGTTCGTATGTCCACGTGGGCATGAGAAACTATGACAGTACTTGTCTATAAAACAGCCACCTTCTGTATAACCTTTCTTGGGCTGTCGGACTTCAAGAGGCTTTCATGCACCTAATCTAAGGAGTTGCTACTGTTAATTTTATAATGGGATACATCCTCAGAAAAGGTGTTGGTTTCACTCTGGCCTTTTCAGTTATGAATATTACCACCTTCCTGCTGGTGATCATGTAAGGAATTAATTGGACCCAGCTTGACAACTCCTGCAACAGGGAACACCTGGAGATCTCACTGCACAAAGTTTGATGTTCAAAACTGAGCAAGTGTTTTTATTATCCGAAAAGAGAACAGAATAAATGGGGAACCTTAGGGAAATAACTTATATAGGTAGTTTTCAGTATCTAACTGTGGCCCGAGTGTCTCTTCTATTTTCTGATGGCAATTGATTTTCTATGCAAAGAAACACAGGGGAGACATTTTACTTTTGCCGGAAAGATTTACTGTCTCCTGCAGATATGATTCCCTTTCAGGTATGTTTTTCTTTTTAAATTTCACTGAAATCCCGGGCCAGA
>NW_007860208.1:0-625 GCF_000696425.1 Galeopterus variegatus
GCTATCTTTTGGAGTTTTCATCAAGCAATTTTTATTATGCCAGATAGTAACAAAGACCAACTATTTAAACACACTACTCAATGTTTAGAATTATATCTACAAAGCGATGTCACTTTTATAATTTTAGTGAACATTTTTTATAAAGATAAATTAACTTGCTAACTCACTGCAGGATTCATGAAATTCCCACGTGAAATTCTAACAGGTAAATTTATAATAGTACAGCAAATACACATTGAATGAAAAGGTCCAGCTACTACTAACATGTTGCAAATTACAAATCATAGTAAAATAACCTCATTTTTCATCTTTTAATATTTTTAAAGTGTACATAAGTTTTTGAAGAAATATCTATATTATTTAAAATACTTTTGATTATAAAATGTAAGAGTTTGCTGAAAACCACTGCAGAGCTATATGAGTAAAGGTATGTGTTTTTTTAAAAAAAATTCATTTTACAGGGCCGGCCCGGTGGTGCACTGCTGTAGTGTGCCACTTGGGAAGCACGGCGGTGCTCCCGCCAAGGGTTCAGATCCCACATGCAGACCGGTTCCCGCTCACTGTCTGAGCGAGGCGCGGGAGCAACACCAAGGGTTGCGATCCCGTTGCTGGTCCCGGTCCAGTA
>NW_007860209.1:0-625 GCF_000696425.1 Galeopterus variegatus
ATTTATTCATCTGACTCTACTAATTTTTGATAATATGTGTAAAGGATAATTTCTTTTACATTGCTTGGTATTATTCTTTAAACTGAGAGGAAGTAGTTTTATCGCATAAAGTTTTGTAGTCAGAAAGCTTTGACCTCACATGAGGTATGGACCTCAGTCTTACCACTTTCAGGCTATTTGACCTCAGCACTTTACCTAAATTCTTTAAATTCAAGTTTCTGTAAAATATGAATAACACTATCTATCTCCGAGAGTATATAAAGTATTTAGTGTAGCATCTTTTACATAATAGGAACTGAGTAAATGGCACTTTAAAGCCCACATCAGCAATCACTACCATTACGATGATAATAATCATTCTAAGTATCTTCGAACTTACTCCACACAGATTTCTTTTTTTTTCTCTGGAATAAAATGTATTTCAAACATCCAGTGAGACCATACAAAACACTTTAAAAGGATAAGAGTTCTTTTAACTGTATAGAGTTAGAGGCAAAATGATGGTAATAATTAATCTAATGATAACTCTTCTAATTAGTCAAATACATTTTCCACACCTCAAAGTGACGAGGGGAAGGACAGATCTTGAGGAAGACAAGATCATCTTGCAATGAGTCTGTCTTAA
>NW_007860210.1:0-625 GCF_000696425.1 Galeopterus variegatus
TTTATCATGTATTAAGATTCTTTGAAATATTTATTATTGATTTTTTGGAGTTATACAGATATGAATAAAAAATAAATAAAAATTATTCTTGTTTTTAAAGGCTAAATAGCCCAAATAGGTATATCTTTCCAAAGACTAGACCCTCCACCTCATGTATAAGTGTTGCTTCTCTTTATCAGCAAAGCTAGAAATAATATCTGACAGGTAACAATAACTCTTTTGTAACATGTCATTTTATTGCAAGGTCTCAGGAAACCAAATGTCATACATGTATACATGAGCGAATAATAATTGAGGGTAATAAGACAGATTGCCTGAGCACTGTTCGTTTTTTTTGGAAGATGTTTTCTACAGCTTTCTAAAGCACCACAAGTCCCTGATGGCATCATGGTCTTCGTGTAATTACTGATTCAGCATTTCCCAGGCTGATGTTTCCCTGGTTGCTGTTCAGCAAGATGTTATTAAGAAGCACATAAACGAGGTCTTTCTTCTAATAAATTTGGGGAACAGATTCTCCAATTTAGTACATCTCTTCTCTTTGACTTCCCAAAGACTTCAAGTTTCCAGTGTGCACAGTGAATCTCCAGGAGATGGGATGTAAACAGGCACATCACAAGCTATTTAG
>NW_007860211.1:0-625 GCF_000696425.1 Galeopterus variegatus
TTGTTTTTCAAGTTCTTTCAGGTATAGTGTTAGGTTATTTATTTGAAGTCCTTCCATTTTTGGATACAAGCATTAACTGCAATAAATTTGCCTCTTAGTACAACATTTGCAGTATCCCACAAGTTTTGGTATTATATATCTTTATTTTCATTAGTTTCTAGAATTTTTTTTATTTCCTGTTTAATTTCTTCTTGGATCCATAGATCACTCAGGAGCATATTATTCATTTTCCATGTACTTGTATAGCTTCCATCATTTCACTTATTTATCTCCAGTTCTGGTCCATTGTGGTCTGAAAAGACTGTTGGAATAATTTCAATTTTAAAAATTTGCTGAGTCTAGTTTTGTTTCCTAATATGTGTTCTATCCTGGAGAATATACTGTGAGCCAATGAGAAGAAAGTGTATTCCTCAGCTGTTGGGTGAAATGTTCTGTATATATCTGCCAAGTCCGGTTGATCTAGGGTGTAGATTAAATCCTTTGTCTCTTTGTTGACTTGTTGCATAGAACTCCTGTCCCATATTGAGAGAGGGCTGTTTAGATCACCCACTATTAATGTATTATGTAGTATCTCCTTCTTTAGGTCTAAGAGTGTTTGCTTGATATATGTGAGTGCTCCAGTACT
>NW_007860212.1:0-625 GCF_000696425.1 Galeopterus variegatus
CCTTGGTCTATTTTGGTTCTACTTCCACCAACTAGAGTTCTGTTCTGCAGTCCTGCCTTGGTGGCAGCAGGAGGAGAACACTTAGCTTGAGGATGGGGCTTCAGAGCAGCCATGGGGAGGAGGGTGTGTCCAGGTCCTCCTTTATGTTGGGTGTCTGAAGCCACACTGCCTGGGTGCAAGTCCCAGCTCTGCTCCTTACAAGTTAAGTAACCTGACTTCTTTAACCCCCAGTTTCTTCATCTGAAAAGCAGGGGTAATAATAGCTAAGACTTATGTATTTACGGTGTTCCAGGCACTTCTCATATATCAACCTTTCTACCCCACATTAGCCTTAGTTATTTACTATTGTTATGTCTTTTTGTAGATGAGGAGACTGAGACAGAGAGAGCTTTGCTCAAGGTAAATGACAGAGCTGGGATACAGACCCATGCAGATTCTAGTGATTTGTGCTCTTAACCACTCTGCTATGCTCCTTCCCTAATAGGGTGGGATAGTAAGAATCTACCTTTGAGGGTTTTTTGTGAAGATTGAGTGAGATAAGCAAGCAAAGGAGTGAGTGCCAAGCTTGGCACATAGTATGTGCTCAATAAATCTGAGCCATCTTTCTCAGCTCTGTAGGGGGATG
>NW_007860213.1:0-625 GCF_000696425.1 Galeopterus variegatus
GATTGATGAGCTTGGTCTGATGAGTTTACTTAGATCGAAGAGCTTGGTCTCATGAGTTTACATTGATCGAGTAGCTTGGTCTCATAAGTTTACTTAGATTGATGAGCTTGGACTGATGAGTTTAATTTGATCGATGAGCTTGGTCTGATGACTTTACTTAGATCAATGAGCTTGGTCGGATGAGTTTACTTAGATCAATTACCTCTGTCCTATGAGTTTACTTAGATCAATTAGCTGTGTCTGATGAGTTTTCTAAGATCGATGAGCTTGGTCTGATGAGATTATTTAGACCAATTAGCACTGTCCAATGAGTTTACTTAGATCGATTAGCTTGTTCTGATGAGTTTACTTAATTTGATCGATGAGCTTGGTCTGATGAATTTACTTAGATCAATTAGCTCAGTCCGATCAGTTCACTTAGATCGATTATCTTGGTCTGATGAGTTTACTTAGATCGATGAGCTTGGTGTGATGGGCTTACTTAGATCGATGAGCTTGATCTGATGAATTTACTTAGATCCATTAGCTTTGTACGATGAGTTTTCTTAGATTGAGTAGATGGTATGATGAGTTTACTTAGATCCATGCGCTTGGTGTGATGAGTTTACTTAGATCAAAGAGGTTG
>NW_007860214.1:0-625 GCF_000696425.1 Galeopterus variegatus
CGATTCCCTCAGAACTCTGTGTTATGACAATATATTAAATTCTGCCATAATAGTAATTGTGCATCAATGATGTCTTAGTCAGTTTGGGTTGCTTATAACAAAATACCATAGACTGTGTGGCTTAAACAACAAACATTTATTCCTCACAGTTCTGCAGGCTGGGAAGTTTAAGACCAAGGTGCTGGCATTTCCAGTGTCTGGTGAGGGTCCACTTTCTGGTGTGCAGATGACTTTTTCTCATTGTATCCTCACATGGCAAAGAGAAAAATCATTTCTCTCATGTCTCTTCTTAGAAGGGCACTAATCCCATTCAAGAGGGCTCCACTCTCATGACCTAATTATCTCCCAAAAGCCCCACTTCCAAATACCATCCACTGGGAGTTAGGATTTCAACATATGAATTTTGGAAGGACCCAAATATTCAACTTATAACAGATGACTATGTTCCAAATATTTTTCTCTCTTGATCCTGAATCATTGTATCTATTGCCACAATAAACTACATAACAAACAACCATAAAACCTCAGTAGCATAATTCAACCGCATCTACTGCTCATGCATCGGCAGCCAGCTGGGAATCTGCTGGGAGGCTCCATGTCCTCTAGATGTGCTTGTTCACTTGGC
>NW_007860215.1:0-625 GCF_000696425.1 Galeopterus variegatus
CATCTCTATTTTTGTTTTACAAAGTTTCAACCTTATAATTTGTTGGGCGTCTCCGGCGGCCGCACGGGACCCCAACAGGTTTTTCCTTTCCCTAGAGGGTTGGGGCCAAAGGAATTGCTCTTTTCTCCCCAACAGTACGCAAGGCAAAAAGAGATTCCAAGAGATGGGTGAGCACGCCGCTGCTCTCCCAGATAGGAAACAAACACACACACACACGCAGCGGGGGTTCTGTCAGGCAGTTCCGTTTATTGTAACACAAAAGATCATATTTATATGCTTAGCAGGCGGGGATTTCCAAGCTTAGGCCAATCCTTGGAAAGGTCAAACGTGCATGTGCCTTGCCTCTCTATGCTTAGCCTTCCCCCTTCCCTTGGTGGCCACCTTTTATCAGTTTAGGCCATCTGTTGTTTTTTGAAAAAGGGCGTGGTCCCATAATAATTTCAAACTCAAACTTATCCTCCATTTCTTAGCAAAAATGTGCCAAATCCACTAACTGGGCGATTAGTCATTTTTTTCAAATTAAATCCTGGGCATCATCTTTAATTTTTTTTAATTGACAAATAAAAATTGAGTATATTTATCATATGTTTTGAAATATGTATGCATTATGGAATGGCTCAACCAT
>NW_007860216.1:0-625 GCF_000696425.1 Galeopterus variegatus
TAAATCCAACAATATCAAAAATAACACTAAATGTGAATGGATTAAACAATTGAATTTTTTTAAAAAAAATGGATTAAAAAACATTATCCAACCAATATGCTTGCTATAAGAGACAAATTTATATTTAAATATAGAAATAAAAGTAAAAAGATGAATATAGAGATATCATGGAAACAGCAACCACAACAAAACTGGAGTGACAATACTAAATTTTACACAAAATAGACTATAAAAAAAATTAATTTTACACCATTAAAATATAGGATTTTTACTAAGAAAGTAAGATTTGTGCACCATCCAAAAAATAAATTAATGCAATACACTGTATGAGTAAAGGCCAAAAAAGGCATCATCATATCAATAGCTCCAGCAAAAGCATTTAGCAAACCTTAAATTCATTTATCGTAAAACCTTTCAATAACGAGAAAGTAAAAGAAAATTCCTCCACCTGATAAATGACATTCATGAAATATGAGCAATTGACATTATACTTAATGGTGAAAGACTGAATCATTTTTCCTTAAGATCAGAAATAAGACAAGAATATCCACTCTCATCAATTCTATTAAATATTATACTGGAAGTTCTAACCAATGCAACAAGGAGGTAAAGTCAATGTACAAAA
>NW_007860217.1:0-625 GCF_000696425.1 Galeopterus variegatus
TCTGCACCGGTTCCGCTGGCTTTCCTGGCCTTTGTTGACTGGGCCGCTCGCCCGTTCCCGCTGCCGGGCTTGGGTGTTCTCCTTAAGGACCTTTTGTAAATATTTCCTGGTGATCTCTCCTTCCCATAAGTCACAGTAGATAGTCCCTTTGAATAGGACCCATCATCTCAGTTTAAGAAGAGATTACAGACACATGGAGAAAGTCAACCCCTATGAGGTGAGCCCCTATGAAGTTAGAATGAAAGGAAAAGCACCTTTTGTCCAACCTATTACATAGTGGTTTCTTTTTTCTTTCTCTCAGTTGACTCCGTATGCCCGGAGTAAACTTTTTTTTTCTTCTTAATAGCGTAGCAAGTAATGGAAAAGAGATGGATTTTAAGTTTCAACTAACGTAATTTTAGCTGAAATAGCCATCTGTGGCTAGTCAATACCATATTGGATAGTGCAGCTCTAGAACATGATTTTTAAGAATTCTTCCAATTCAGACATTCTAGAACTCTATAAATAACCCTGCCTCAGTCTCACTCCTCCCACCATCAGCAATTGCAATTACAATGTCCCCCCGCACACACTGCAAACCCCCCCAACAACACAACAGACTTTTTGAATTCAAACTAAAGTTAGC
>NW_007860218.1:0-625 GCF_000696425.1 Galeopterus variegatus
GCTCATTTTTTGGTTTACATTTGCATGGAATTTATTTTCCTGAAAACTTTATTTATTTTTAAAGGTTTTAGCACCTAGAAGCATCCAGCACATAGTAGATATTCCAAAAATATTTGTTTAAGAAATGAGTGCATGAAATAATTTACCAATTTTAAATGCAAAGGTGTAGCTTGTTATAAATGAGTTTTTCCTCTGAATAGTGATAAAAGGCACTGTGGACCTTTTTTACTATCATTGGAAAAGTTTTTTCTTTATTTGTTCTGTGAGTTTTTTCATTTCCTCTTCCCCTTTTAAAAAATCCACACTCTGCCGTCTTTTTATTTCCACTGACCCAATATTTATGTTAAAGATATTAACTTCCTGTCTATTATAGAATTTGATAATTTTTCTTCTCAGTTTTCACTTGACTTTGATTTTTTTCTGAGATATTTTTTGACATTAAATAATTTCTACTTTGTGTATCAAGATCTAACCTTTTCCTGTGTCACTATTCTTTATTGGTTAGTAAGTGGTTCCCAATATGAAGTCAGTTTATACTCACCTAATATAAGATAACTGATCTACAATTAATATTGTAACTAAATATTTTATTATAAGTCATAATGTAGATCTCAAACTATTTTTT
>NW_007860219.1:0-625 GCF_000696425.1 Galeopterus variegatus
CTTTTTCCGTGTCCGGCAACGGATCGCAACCCTCAGTGTTGCCCCCGCACCAGACCGGGGAACGGCAACGGGATTGCAAACCTCGGTGTTGCTCCCACGCCTCGTTCAGCCAGTGAGCAGGAACCAGTCTGTATGTGGGATCCGAACCCTCGGGCAGGAGCGCCGCGGGCGGGAGCGCCGCCATGCTTCCCAAGTGGCGCACTATCCAGTGCACCACCGGGCCGGCCCGCATTGTGTTATTCTTATAAAATTTTTTATTATTCCAAGATTATCTTTCTATGCCCCAATTTTAATCAATTATTTTTTAATATAAAATGAATTAATTTTCATTTATTTTGGAATTTAGTTTTACTTTAATTATGTTGTCTTTCTTCATCCCCTGAATTTAGTTTTACTTTAATTATGTTGTCTTTCTTCATCCCCTTTAAGCTCTTCCATTATCAAGGAGGTCAACTTACGTTTATTACCCATATAACCAATGCCTACTTCTGTCACCTGGATGGTTCCCTAATGTTCTTTCTTCTTTGTTATCAGGGTGAACTAAGTTATTTATGATATATTACCAAGAACTTATTAGTAAGCAGATTTGGAAACTTCCATGTCTATTCCTCTGGTCTGAAGTAGA
>NW_007860220.1:0-625 GCF_000696425.1 Galeopterus variegatus
GCTCTGGTTTTCTTGTCTGTAAATTGAGGGTAAGCATATTTTCCCAAAGGCCGTAGACTTTTCTGGCCACCATCTTCCTATCTTCTGTCCCTCGCCTGTCTTCATCTTCCTCTTGCCTTCATCCCTTCATATTGGAAAACATATTTTTAAGCAAAAACTATGGTATCTTATCTTTTACCTGGAATTTAAGTTTGTCTTTTATATGAACATTTATATTTATGACCAATTGGAAGGTTTAAATGTCAGTGTAGGAATTTTGTGCTTTGGTAGCTTTGGTGAATGGTAAAATGAATAATGTGTGTGTTTGAAGCACCAGGAAGAGAAAGCATTGGAAAGACTCCTGGAACCAGTAAATATTTGAAGTAGGAGCCATAAATAAATTTTAACATTCTTAAATGGCTTGTGAACCTGATGTGGGAGCTGCAGGGAACTATAGAGCCCCAAAAAATGCTGTGGCGGGTAAACTCCCCAGGCTCCTGCTTTGGTCAGACCATGCTGCACATTAACTTGGCTCCGATGTCTCCATGTCATTGCTAGGTCAGTACCAGTGCTACCATCTCTGATATTCCTATTTCCAAGATGCATGGAAAAAGTGGATTTATCCACATAGCTCTGCATCTGCCAT
>NW_007860221.1:0-625 GCF_000696425.1 Galeopterus variegatus
ATAACAGCGAGGGGTCCTAATACTGGCCATACCCAGGTGAGAAGTGAGCCTTGGAAAAAAAAGAAGGGAAAGGATCAGGGCGGTTGGCTCTGAGGTCTGAGGCTAGGTTGGTGAGTTTGACAATATCGGTTTCTACTAGTCCAGATTCATTGATATAATAGCAACATTCTTCCCGGAGGAAGATACAAGTGCCGCCCTTGTCTGCCGTGAGGAGGTCTAATGCGCGGTGGTTCTGTAGGGTAACTGTAGCTAGGCAGGTGATTTGTCTTTGTAAGGCAGATAGAGATTCAGCTGTGGAGGTGAGGGCCTTTTGTAGTTTGTTATTAACATCTTGTACCGCCCATAAAGTATGTCTTAAGGCCCCGCCCGACAGTCCGGTTGCAACAATTGATGTCGTTAAGGACATTCCCACTAGGACTGGGAGAAAGATGGCTCAACATTGTCTTGGGGGTGGATGGAAAAGGTGGAAAAGCTCTGCGTGGGAATATAAAGTTAGTTGGGGAACGACCATGACTAAGTAGCAAGGGACGGAGGTATTAGAAAAGATAAAGGTGGAAAGGGTTTCGTTGCACCAAAAAAAGGTGCCTGGTGGGGACGTTGTGTGGCTTGTGATGGTGGACCTTTT
>NW_007860222.1:0-625 GCF_000696425.1 Galeopterus variegatus
TAGATAGTAATAAATTATTCTTTAAATGTCTTTCTTGTAGTTCATATTGTACACATAATTAACAATTTGTTTATCTCTCTCTCAGTGGACATTTAAATATTTTTCCAAAATGTTCTTGTACACGATGTTAGAATGATTATATGGTAAATGCATCCTGGTTATTTTTGAATATTCATGTGGGGCAAATTTTTATCAGTATAACTGTTGAATCTACCTTGATATGCATAATTGAGATAGTGACTTCCAAATTACTGTCTTCCGATTGTACCAATTTAGAGTCTCACTAATGGTATAAGAATGTCTGTTCCAAGGTGCCCTTGGCAGTAGGAAGTATAAACAAACTATTATTTTTGTACGCCATTATGTGCACTTATGATGTGCTGTGTTTTGTTCTATGCACTTTCCATACATATCAGTTAATCCTTGAATTAAGCTTTCAGAAAATAACATTGACATAATTGGTTCCTTTTCTTTTAAAGTGACCTGATGAACTAGTTCTCAGTTTTCTATTCTTGCATATTTTTAGTGTGTTTTATTTTCAGTTATTTCTTTGAAAGCATATGTATTTAAGATTTTTTTCAATCCGTTAGTTTTGGGTAGAGCCATCAACCTTTTTTTTTTTTTT
>NW_007860223.1:0-625 GCF_000696425.1 Galeopterus variegatus
ATAGGGAACCACTGCCATTCAATTTCTTTTTGCTAATTGTATTGATCATATTGGATATTTTTAATTAAAGAAATAAAACATGTTCTTGGTAAGAAAAATAAATATAACTACAATGCCACTTCTCTTAAGAAAAGCAACCTTAACAGCATCTTCTAGATCTTTCCTTAAATCTATCTCTATTCATTCAAAGGTCTATAATGTAGTTATGTACGTAATAAAAAAAAAAAAAACACTATGCAGTTTTTTCTCTGCCTATCAATTTCTCATGGACATCTCCATGCAATCTATGTTTAAAAAAAAAGTGTATACACACACACACACAGACACACACATACATATAGTTAATGTACGTAATTTAGTTAGAGGATAGAATTGAGAAAATTTAAGAAAGAAGCCAATACTCAAGATCTGAGTATATAAGGTAGCTGTGAAGAATAAGAATCATCATAAATATGTATGTAATTGGTGTCCCTAAGTTAAGGGACCTGAAATAATGGACCATAAATAATTATATTAAGGTGCAACTCAAGAATTCAATATCCAGGAACGAAAAACACTTTTGCATGTAACAATTTAAATTCTACAAAGCATTGCATAGGAAAGGAAAATTACATGGAAGGACCAC
>NW_007860224.1:0-624 GCF_000696425.1 Galeopterus variegatus
ATGAGACAGAAAATATGAAAAGAACACTTTAAAAGCTGCATGACCAGATTATGTTATTTTTTTGGGGGGGGGTGTCAGATTATGTTATTTGAAGACAATTTTATGACCGCTTTACAAGCCCCCGCCTGACTCCCTCTCCTTTTCTGCCTCCAGTGGGAACGCCGTCTGCTGTGGGGTTGAGGACGAGGTTGTGCAGGGTGCAGGTCTGGAGGGACACCACAGCACAGCAGGACAGCGGAGGGCCGGCACAGCCGAGGCTGCCTGCAGGAGACAGGTTGGTGGCAACCACAGAATTGCAGCTCCAGACTGGTCAGGAATGGGGCTCCAGCCCCCACTTTTGTCTTGTGGATGGACAGTGGTTTGGATCCCCACAATGTCCGTGAACCTGGGAAGCCCCCATGAAGCACGCACCCACCCGCTTCTGCCGGCACCTCCCTCCAGGCCCCACACACAGCAGCCACTCAGAAGAGACTTGGAGGGCTGGCCCGGTGGCACACTGGAAAGTGCGCCGCTTGGGAGCGCGGCGGCGCTCCCCCCGAGGGTTCAGATCCCATGTGGAGACGGGTTCCTGCTCACTGGCTGAGCGCGGTGCGGGCGCAACACTGAGGGTTGCGATCCCGTTAC
>NW_007860225.1:0-624 GCF_000696425.1 Galeopterus variegatus
GACAAAATATCACATCACAGGGCTGAGACAGTTAGCAGAACAGATAGTTTATAAGTGTGTGTGCCATGTCAAAAGGAAAATGCTTGTAAGAATACCACGGGACCTGGTAAAAAACCCAGGGGAGACAGACCTGGGGTATATTGGGAAATAGACTTTACAAAGATCAAGCCAGGTAAATATGGTTACAAGTATCTCCCAGTTTTTGTAAACACCCTCTCTAGATGGGTAGAAGCATTCCCAGCAAAGCAGGAAACAGCCACCATCGTGGTCAAGAAAATCCTGGAAGAAATCTTCCCATGCTTCGGGGTACCCAAGGTAATTGGGTCTGACAATGGGCCCGCCTTCGTTGCCAAGGTAAGCCAGGGAGTGGCCAGATGCCTAGGGGTCAATTAAAAATTACATTGTATCTACAGACCCCAGAGTTCAGGGCAGGTAGAAAGGATGAACAGAACTCTAAAAGAGGCCCTGACTAAATTAACCATGGAGACTGGCGTAGACTGGGTGATGCTCCTTCCCTTGGCCCTGTTTAGAGCTAGAAACACCCCCTCCCGGTTCAACCTGCCCCCCTGCCCCCTTGACTTTACTGGGGGACGCCTTTAAACCCACTTGCCTCAGTAACAGTGA
>NW_007860226.1:0-624 GCF_000696425.1 Galeopterus variegatus
AGCCACTATAGTGCATGTGTGGTGGCACCTTATTGTGGTCTTAGTTTGCATTTCTTTTTTTCTTTTTTTAGTTTAATTTAATTTTGTCAATATACACTGTGGTTGATTATTGTGGCCCATTACCAAAACCTCCCTCCCTCCTCCCTCTCCCCCCTCCCTCCCAACAACCTCCTTTCTGATCACTTGTATCAACTTCAAGGAATTGTAATTGTTGTGTCTTCTTCCCTCCCCTCCACCCCAGTTTATTTGTGTATTTATTTATTTATTTTTAGCTCTCACAAATAAGTGAGAACATGTGATATTTCTCTTTCTGCGCCTGACTTGTTTCACTTAATATAATTCTCTCTAAGTCCATCCATGTTGTTGCAAATGGCAGTATTTCATTCTTTTTTATAGCAGAGTAGTATTCCATTGTGTAGATATACCACAGTTTCTGTATCCACTAATCTGATGCATTTCTCTGGTGTTTAATGATGTTGAGAATGTTTTCATGTGCTTTTGGACATTCGGATTTCTTACTTTGAGAAGTCCCTTTTTAACATTTTTCTATTGGGTTGTCTTTCTTATTATTGATTTGTGGAAGTACTTTATATATTCTGGGTCAGAAATCTTTGTCAGAAATAT
>NW_007860227.1:0-624 GCF_000696425.1 Galeopterus variegatus
GTTCAAATCACTTTTTGTTTGTTTTAACATTGGAAAGATAAATGTGTGCTGCAAATTTGAAGAAAAAAGGAAGGTAATTTTTAACATCACTGTAAAAAGTCACTTATATTGTGATCATTGATTTCTAGCCTTTCACAATGAGCATAACTCTTATTTTTAAAATGTTTCATAAGAATCAATGCACCAATGTCTGCAAAGCTACCTAAAACTGAAAAGTTTACTGTTTACTTTGAGTCTGCATTCTTTCCATGCATTCTTAATATTTGGCTGCTTCTGGGAGGTTTTCAGGGGCAAAATGTACAACCTGGGTTTCACTATTTAGATGTGAAGCCTAATTATATATCATAATAGATAAAAGAAAACAAGTTCCAAAGAACTCATGGTTGTTCCAAAACACTCTCAGTGAGCAGACAGTATTTGTTGCCCTGAAGAGTTTTAGTGCAGGAGGAAAAAAAAAACAAAAACCATGAGCCAAACAATATAAACGAAACAACCTTCTAATGCAGGGTTGGCAAATATGTGGCAGTCTGCCCTTTCCCAGCTCGCTCTGCCTATGACACCCGTCACTGACTGATCAAAGCTCTTCTTCTTACTGAATGGAGTCATGGTCTCAGAATCACTCTT
>NW_007860228.1:0-624 GCF_000696425.1 Galeopterus variegatus
CATCATTTCATGACAAAACCACTCACAACCTGTGAACAGAAGAAAACTTCTTCAATCTGATCATAGGCATTGGTTTTTAAAAACCCACAGCTAATATCATACTTATTTGTAAAACACTGAATGTTTCCCTCTAAGATCAGGAACAGGACAAAGATGTCTGCTGTCACCACTTCTATTTCACATTGGACTGGAGGTTTAGCTAAGGCAATTAGCCAAAAAAAAAAAAAAAAGGAAATCAAAGTAATCCATATTGAAAAGGAAGTAGTAAAACTATTTATGTCTTTGAATGACATAATTTTGTATATAAAGAACCCCTCGAATCTATAAAACTATGAAATTATTTTAGCAAATGTTGTAAGATACAAGATCTGTACAAAAAAGTTATTTGTAATTCTATGTACTAGCAATAAATAATCCAAAAATAAAACCAAGAAAACAATCCATTTACAATAGTAAACAAATAAAATACAAAATTTATACTCTGAAAACTACAAAACACTGTTGAGAGAAATCAAAGAAGACCTAAATAAATGGAAAGATATCCCACACTCATTGATCAGAAGACCGAATATTGTTAAGATGGCAATACTTCCCAAATTGATCTAAATTCAATCCAGTCCCTCC
>NW_007860229.1:0-624 GCF_000696425.1 Galeopterus variegatus
GTGTGTGTGTGTGTGTGTGTGTGTGTGTGTGTGTGTGTGTGTGGAGAGAGAGAGAGAGACAATAACATATTGAACTTTCAGAAGGAGAGAACAAATCTAACGAATCTAAGGATACTAGAGATGGGGCAAAGCAAAGCAGGGGTTGGGGAGTGAAAGACTGTGTAAAGGACATAAAGAAAAATTATGATTTGTAATACTAACTATGCTAATAATAAAATATAAATTATGTTTTATTTTCATTCTATATTTCAATACTAAATATTTCATTTAATTTTTATAGAAAGTTGATGTGGATTCAAAGCCCTCCCAAACTCACTGAAACTTAATCTCCACTGTGACAGTGATAAGAGGGTGGGAAACCTATTAAAGTAATTGAAAAAATGGGGCCTTAAATAGGTGATTAGCTTGTAAGGACTGTGTCCTCATGAATGGATTGATCCATTTATGGAGTAATAGGCACGCTTCTGATGGCTCTTACAAGAGAGCAGTTAAGAAGCTTAGTTCCTCTTGCTCAGCCATCTGCCATGTGATGCCTTGTTTTGCTATAGAGTCACCACTAGGCAAAAACCCTCACCAGGTATGTTCACTGGACTCTGGACTTCCCAGCTTCCAAAACTGTATGGG
>NW_007860230.1:0-624 GCF_000696425.1 Galeopterus variegatus
AGGTTGGAAATTTAAATCAACCATGGTTAATATAAAAGTAGATAAAATGCAAGAACTGATGGATGGTGTAAGCAGAGAGATGGAAATTCTAAGAAAAAATAAAAAATTAGATGTTAGAGATTAAAAAAAAAAAAAAGAAATTGTAACAGAAATGAAAAATGTCCTTGAGGAGCTCATTAGTAGATTGCACATGGCTCAGGAAAGAATATCTGAGCTTGAGGATATGTCAATGGAAACTTAAAACTAAAAAGCAAGCAGAAAAGAAGACTGAAAAAACCTAAAAACAGGACATCCAAGAACTGTGGGGCAACTACAAAAGGTATAACACACACATAATGGGAATACTGCAGGAGAAGAAACAGAAAGTAAAAAAAGAAGTAGTTAAAGCAATAATGAGTAACAATTTTCCCAAATTATTGTCAGACAACAAAACGCAGTTCTAGAAAGCTCAGAGAACACCAACCAAGTTAAATGCCAAAAACTACACCTATACATATCATTTTCTTTTAAAAAATTATTTATTTATTTTTTATTGGTTGTGAATATTCATGGGGTACATATCATTTTCTTTTTCTTTTTTTTTCCTTTTTGTCTTTTTTCGTGTCCGGCAACGGATCGCAACCC
>NW_007860231.1:0-624 GCF_000696425.1 Galeopterus variegatus
GGCAGGAAGCCACGTTAAGAGACAGTTCTTGGCTATGTTGAGAGCTGCTCTGTATTTATCTGTGATTGAAAGATGTGTAAATCATACATCCAGCAGAAGTGCTTCCACACAGTCGTCACCTTGTAAAAATGAGTGATTCTATGGCTTTTATTTGACATTGCTCTTATATAGACATATGACCAAACTCTAGTGGAAATACCCACTTAACATATAGCTGTGATGCTTTATGCCCTTGGAAAAATCATCTCATTGCTTATCTAACAACCCACTTCCAAAACATTTGTCTTTACTTTTCTTTTTTTTTCCTTTTTGTCTTTTTTCGTGACCGGCAACGGATCGCAACCCTCAGTGTCGCACCCGTACTGGACTGGGACCAGCAATGGGATCGCAACCCTCGGTGTTGCATCGGCACCTCACTCAGCCAGTGAGCGGCCAGTCTGTATGCGGGATCCGAACCCTTGGCGGGAGTGCTGCCACGCTCCCAAGCAGCGTACTGTAGCAGTGCGCCACTGGGCCGGCCCTCTTTATTTTTCTTTTAAATTCCTCCTACCTTTGTTTCTATTTTCCACCTTTAAAACTGGAGATCTAGTGAAGAGAAATAATCTTCATTTTTTCCATGCATGA
>NW_007860232.1:0-624 GCF_000696425.1 Galeopterus variegatus
GCAAACCAGAGCCCAAGGAGGGACGCGGCTGAAACGCTAAAAAAGAAAAAAGCCTATCATTAACCTCCACAAAAAATAGCCTTCAAAAATGAAGGCGAAATCAAGACATTTTAACACCAGTGAAAGTAAGAGAACTCATTGCCAGCAGGTCTGCAGAGGGGGCAATGCTAAAGGCAGCTCTTCAAGCTGGAGGGCAGGGGCGCTCCACCGAGGCGTCCTCAGGAGCCAGGACGAACATCCGCGGTGGGGAAGTTGTCAGTGACGTAAAAGCTTTTCCCCCACTCAGTTCTTAAGTTCTTTAGAAGACATGTGACTGTTTAAAATAAACAAAACCATTGTATTGTGGGATTCATAATAAATGTAGACGTAAAACGTGTGACAACAGTAACGCAGCAGATGGGAAGCAGGTCCTACGGCACACGGAGGTGGTGCAGTTTGTTCAGGGTGGAACTGCGGTGACTTGAGGACACTTGCCATCCCCCAGAGCAAGTACTAAAAATAAAATAAAACAAAGAGGTGAAAGTAAAGGTCTAACTAAGGAAATACGTGGAGACACTAAAAAGTACTCAGTTAATTGAAAGGAAGGGAGAGAAGGAACAGAGAACGTATGGGACCAGAGGAAAG
>NW_007860233.1:0-624 GCF_000696425.1 Galeopterus variegatus
GACAACACCAAGTCAAGGGTTAAGATCCCTTTACTGGTCATCTTTAAAAAAAAAAAAAGAAAGAAAGAAATAAAAAGGCCAAACGTTCTTCTTCTTCTTTTTTTTTTGTCTTTTTTTCGTGTCCGGCAACGGATCGCAAACCTCGGTGTTGCGCCCGCACCTCGCTCAGCCAGTGAGCGGCCGGTCTGTATGTGGGATCTGAACCCTCGGCGGGAGCGCCTCCACGCTTCCAAGCGGCGCACTGTAGCAGCGTGCCACCTTGCTGGCCCCCCAAACGTTCTTCTTCTGAGGTTAAGTTTCTGCAGTAGGAATCTAAAATGTCAGTTAGGGACCGGTCCGTGGCTCACTTGGGAGAGTGCGGTACTGATAACACCAAGGCCACGGGTTCGGATCCCTATATAGGGATGGCTGGTTAGCTCACTGGGTGAATGTGGTGCTGACAACACCAAGTCAAGGGTTAAGATCCCCCTTACCGGTCATCTTTAAAAAAATTAATTAATTAATTAAATTAAATTAAATTAAATTTAACAGTCAGTTAGGAGTATATTCCTTTATATTCCATTCCCACTGCCTTGCTTCAACTTTGCATTTTCACTTGCCTAGATAATTGCATCATTGGCATTT
>NW_007860234.1:0-624 GCF_000696425.1 Galeopterus variegatus
CACACACACACAAACAGGCTGGATTTGACCTATGGGTAATAATTAGCTGGCTCCCGGTATAGGAATTTTTAGGTCGTAATAGGGAATTTGAATTTTATAGTCAGTGTGAAAGAACATTATTGGAGAATTTCAGCATAGGAATTACAAAAAGTTAATGCCACTTATAAAAGATCTCTCTGGTTATTGTGAGAAGAAGAGAGTGTAACCAAGAATATGAAAGAATAGAGTAACTTTTCTACACACTAACAATGAATTTCCTGAAAAAGAAATCAAGAGAACAATCCCATTTACAATAGCTACAGAAACTAAAATAAAATATTTAGGAATAAATTTAACCAAGAAGGCAAAAGACCTCTATACAGAAAACTATAAATCAGTAATGAAATAAATTTCAAAAAGACACAAATAAATGTAAAGAAAAACTGTGTTCAGGACTGGAAGAATTTATGTGGTTAAAATGTTCATACTACTCAAAATGATTTATAGATTCTATGCAATTCCTACCAAAGCTCCAATCATTTTTCTTAGAAATAGAAAAACCAATCCTAAAATTTATATGGAACCACACACACACACACACACACACACACACACACACACACACACACACACAAATTGGTAAGG
>NW_007860235.1:0-624 GCF_000696425.1 Galeopterus variegatus
ATCTATCTAATCTGGTCTTCCATGTCTCTACTTAGCATGTTCCAGTTTTCCCTCTAACTTCTTGAACATAATTTCAGTTGTAAAATTTTTTTCATCATCTGTTGTCTGATTTAGAAACTGTTGCTTCATAAATTTTGTTGTTGTTTTGGGAAGGAGCATAAATCCAGTTCCTATTACTCTGTCCTTTCATGGGGAGTCTTGCTGGGCCTGCTTCTTAGGAGAGCATCTTTATTGTTAGTATTGAGAGGATTTTTATAAGGTTACTTTTGAGAAAGACATTTCCAGGTAGAGGAAATAGCTATTGAAAGACCCTGCAGCACAAGTGTTTCTGGCATGCTTGAAGAACATTCAGGAAGATTGGACAGCTGAAGTGCAGTAAACAAAGAGAAAAATTGAGGATGAATTCAAGGTGTATCAGGGGATTAGGTTGTGTATAACATGCTGTGCCTTTTAAAGGATTTTTGGTGTTTTTGAGTGAGGGTTTAGAAGTTTTGAGCAGAGGAGTGACATGATGAAATTATTTAATTTAAATGACTTAAAACAATCGTTCTGACTATTTGTGGGGAATAGACTCTGGGATGGGGACAAGTGTGAAAAGGATATGAATGGGGAGACCATTAAAAT
>NW_007860236.1:0-624 GCF_000696425.1 Galeopterus variegatus
AGCCCCAGACCTGCAGCACCTCTTTCTCCTGTGAATACACCTGTGGGCTCATCTGGAATGCGTCTTTGTGCACAGTCGTGTTCTATTTGCAGGATTATTTATCTGCTCTCTTGAGCTGGTGCCAAAGCTTGCAAACTCAGTGTCTATAGGGGTCGGGGTGAGGGTGTTGCTGATGAGAGAACCGGGCAGGGTGGACAGGTGAGGGTGCATCCGGTCTAAAAAGAGGTCCTCCCTGCACACTCCCCCTCGACTGCCCCCATGTGAAAGGAGGACAGTATGAGCCGGTCTTTTGACTCTTCAAGCAGAACCAGAAGTAAAATCTCTCAATTAAAAAAAAAAAGTAAACAGGTAATTTTAAAAAATTGTTAACACGTTGTGGTAGGGCCAACACTCATCTATGGAAAGGATTCAGATGACAGACTGTGTGATACTGTTATTCTATACTTGTGAGCTGCAACATAGAAAATTCTAAAAGATTAACATGTATTAAGTGCTGACTATCTGCCCTACATTGAACTACACATAGGTTTTACGTATATTTTCTGAATCAATATTGAAGGAGTTAAGGGGCCGGCCCGGTGGTGCACTGGATAGTGCGCTGCTTGGGAAGCGCGGCGGCGCTCC
>NW_007860237.1:0-624 GCF_000696425.1 Galeopterus variegatus
ACCATATTTATTCTGTGAAGTGCATAAATACAGCTCTGCATCGTACCCTCTTACCATCAATGTTCTAATCTTGTTCTTTACAAGATCCTGATCACCTAGAGCAACTTTCATAACTTGAAAAGTAAACAGTCTGACACACTATCAGAAGTTCTTTCCCAGAGAATTCTTTCTTTGCTGCAGTTTTCAGGGCTATCCCTGAGTGTAATGTGAAGAAGATTACATTTTCCGAACATGGAGATATATGTTCATACGCAGCCAATCCTCGTTATTTATGGATTCCATATCTGCCAGTCTATGTGCTAAAATGTATTTGTAACACCAAAATCAATACTCCCTGTACTTTTCTGGTTATTGACAGACATGTGCAGAGCGGCAGAATGTTTCTGTTGCCCAACATGCATGTTCCCAGCTGAGGTCGAACAAGACAATTCTGTCTCCTTCTTTCTGTCCTGATACTGTAGACAAGTGTCCATTTTCGGGACTATGTAGTACAATGCTGTATGAATTTTCATGCTTTTCATTGGTGATTTATTTCACTCCTTAACTGTAGTGCTGAAGTACTGTCTAGTGTTCCTAAGTACACGACGGTTGTTATGGGCCTTATGGGGAAAAAAATGTTTTTTA
>NW_007860238.1:0-624 GCF_000696425.1 Galeopterus variegatus
CAACAACTTCTTTTTTTAATCTGTATAATTCTTCATGTAATCCCAGTGACTTTAATCAAGATACTGCCCCTAGACCCTTCGTGAACTCAAAGTTAGGTTACTCGAGGATAGTTCTTAAATTATATCTATGATCATGAAATCAACTTGATATGATGAGATTTAGGTGTGTTTTGATGCATTGGTGCTAATTCGGACAGGCCAGTGATAATTAGGATTGCTATTTCTGGGTCCTTCAGTACTAGGGGTTGATGCAAAAGAACCACAGAAAATCCAATCCCAGGGCCTCAATTCTTTCATTGCACCAGATTGAAAATGAGACATTAAAAGTTTTATTAAACTCATTCAGAACCTTTAAAGGGAGCAATGTTATATGTTACAGAAGTCACCCTTTTTAAAGTACCATCTTCTGAGATATTATTTGTAGTAGCTGATGCAGCATTCGGCATGTCCAAATAAAAATCTTACTTCAGAACATAAAACATGCAGATTATAGTCCATCCATTTTCTATCACATCCTTTCCTTTTCTTGTTTATATATAGGTGTGAATTTCCTTCTTGCACATAAAGTGATAGATGTCCAGCCATAGTTTAAATCTTATGTCTGGTTTCTCACTGATTGAATCT
>NW_007860239.1:0-624 GCF_000696425.1 Galeopterus variegatus
CCTGGAAGACGGAGGGTACAGGAAAAAGGGGCAGAGCATAGCCCCCAAAAGCCCGCCTGTAAAAACTCTGGACCACTTGACCTGGCGACCACAGAAATTACTTAAATTTGTGAAAACCTGATAGCCGGCAATGCCCCGAAGGAGTCGTTGAGACTGATTGTTTAATTGATGTCCCCGCCCCAAACGGCAATGCCTGAGGTGGCCCTCGAATCCTGTGAGAGACCGACCAGCAGTCATTCCAGAAGGGGTTTTTGGGTCAAATTTGGACTGGGCAGTTCCCATGATTCCTGCCGGGCAGGCCAGGGATTAAAACGGGCATCCCTGTTTGGAATCCCAGGCTGCGGACGGAGGGAAGGTGGCTGTCATGAGGAGGGGGACGTCTCCTGATCCTCAGGTGCCGAGCAGGAGTCACCTGGTGACTTGGTAGAGTCGTCCTGACGTGGCCATGCGTTTCCAGGCAGGGCCATCCCGATTGGGGCATGGAATCGGGGGAACTTACCCGGTGTCTCGAGGCCTGGGGCTCAGATGAGGTCCTGGTAAGGAGAGGAGGGAGGCTCCCACCAGAGCGCGGCCTCAACCTCCCCCTGAGTTTTGGCACCAGATGTCCGGTTCAAGTCGGCGGTG
>NW_007860240.1:0-624 GCF_000696425.1 Galeopterus variegatus
CAGATGTCTATGAGTTTTGTGTTTGTTAGGTTGAAAATATAAATTTGGGAATCTTTAAAGCTATGAAACTGTATGAGTTTAACTAGGGAGAGCTATTAGGTGGAGAACAGAAATGGCCCACTTCCATGTTTTAGGCTCAGAAAAGCGAGAAGATTTTTTCAAAAGAGCCTGAGAAAGAGAAGCAAATGAGGTGGGAGAAAGTCAGGAGGCTGAGATTTTTTGAAAGTCAAATGCAAAGATGTTTTCAAGAAGATGGAAGTGACAAATGCTCACAAGTACTGATGGGAAGTGGAGTAAAATGGGGATTAAGAGTTTTGGGGTTGGCAAGATGAAAGTTCATGAAAAATTTTGGCAATAGCGTTCTCAGTGGCATAGAATGAAAACCTTGGAAAACCTGGGGACTTTAAATAAAGGCAGCCAAATATTGATTTTTTTTAAAAAAAAAGAAAATATTTTTGCTGTAAAGATGGGAGTGATGTAATAGATGGTAAGAGGTGTAAACCCAATGGAATGTTTTGTTTTTAATTTTTTTATGTAGTGCTGTTGATCTTGCTTTATTATTTTTATTTTTTAATAGAGGGGAGAGTAGAGAGTGCCTGTATGATGTTAGAAATGATCCAATAT
>NW_007860241.1:0-624 GCF_000696425.1 Galeopterus variegatus
CGGCAGGTGCAGGGTGGAGAGGGCAGGTCCTCATCGGCAGGTGCAGGGTGGAGAGGGCAGGATCTCATTGGCAGGTGCAGGGTGGAGAGGGCAGGATCTCATCGGCAGGTGCAGGATGGACAGGGCAGGTCCTCATCGGCAGGCGCAGGGTGGAGAGGGCAGGTCCTCATCAGCAGGCGCAGGATGGAGAGGGCAGGTCCTCATCGACAGGTGCAGGGTGGACAGGGCAGGTCCTCATCGGCAGGTGCAGGGTGGACAGGGCAGGTCCTCATCGGCAGGTGCAGGATGGAGAAGGCAGGACTCTCAGCTCTCCCTTCCTCTCCCGGGGCACTGAGCTCAGGGAGGCCTGAACAGATTCTCTCAGCTCCCGTCAGCCCTCAGCCTTCTGCAAGCCCAGGGTGGCCAGAGAGTACCCTCTTATCCTGTTCCTCCCCAGCTGTGTGCAACCTCTGACTCACACCTGCATGTTTCCTCTCGGTTCTCCTGCCCTACCTCCAATCTTCTGTGTGATTACCTGGGAAAGAGCTGACAGGTGAGCCCGACACTATTTGGCTGCAGCTTCCAGAGAGTCTAAATCACCAAGCCCAATAACATGCAGCCTTTAACAAATTAATTAAGCCATCA
>NW_007860242.1:0-624 GCF_000696425.1 Galeopterus variegatus
ATTGTCACTTTTCTGAACTCCATCAAAGGTCACAAAAGTGCCTTGTCCCACCAGTGTGAGGAGCTTTGAATTCTAGTGGCAGCTGGGAAGAGATGACTTTTTACACCTCCACGACCACCACCCCCAAACTGAGTAAACAGAGCAGCAAAAGTGACCTCAGCTACTAGGAGCCACAGAAGGGAGCTCCTAGTAGAATCACATGCAAATTTGAATACCCTGCATGGCATACACTGTCACTTATGCACCCTACAGACATTTCCAGTCTTCTTCCTGACATAGGTTACATGAACTACCAAGGCGGGAGGCCTCTTGAGTAGCTGGAGCATGGCCATGGGGCTCAATAGTGGTCAGGAGGAACAGAGGGGAACTCACAGCTCAGCTAGGGGGTTTCTGGAAAAGAATCTTCCTTCTGGTTAAGACAGTATATTAAGGAGAAGCCCCTTCCTGCCTGCCTACAATGTGATTCTTTGCAGATGTGAGGTCAGGAGCTGTGGCTGCCATCTCATGCCCCCTGGGAAGAAGGAGTAACCTTACCTTGATGGAGCCCTCAGGTGTGAACCAACGCTGGACCCTCTCGCATCTAGACTTACCAAGTGAAATAACGAGAGGCCTGGCTGCTGGCCC
>NW_007860243.1:0-624 GCF_000696425.1 Galeopterus variegatus
GCACAGGGGAAACAGAAAAACTCCATATGCCTCCAGGATCGGAGTACTCCCTGTCGTAAGTCTTGGAAAGACAGAAATTTTGGGTTGGGTGGCAGCAACCTTATTGCATCGAGGAGGCAACTGAGACAGAGAATCACTTGAAAAGCAAATTAGTGAAAACCAGACCTAGAAGTCAGTTCAGTCTTCTTTTATTTCCACCTTACATCATAAGCCAACTCCATCACAAAAGCATTCCAACCAGTGGGATCAAGGAGCAATTGCCTCACTTTCTTCCGTAGTGGGGTGCAATTATTTTTTCATACCATGCATATGTCAACACAGTATGCATTATATTGAGAGATTTCTATATCTACTATTTCACATAGGGAGATGGGTTTTATTTTGTGGTCATATGGACCCAGGTTCAGATCCACAACTTGAAGGAAAAGGCTCACACAGGTGTTCAAATGACGTATCATCTCAGTGAACTCACAATTGGCTTAAAAATGGAGCCATTCAGCCAAATAATTATAAAATTGTTCTTCAGGACTGAGAACTAAATAGTGTACACTGCAACAAGACAAATGTTCCCAGGATATGAGCTGGGATGTCCCTTAATCTTGGAGAGCTCATGAAATTTTCTAT
>NW_007860244.1:0-624 GCF_000696425.1 Galeopterus variegatus
CTGGCCCCCGAGCCGGCGGACTGGCCAGGTTTTCAGGGGGTTTGGACAGAGGAGAAGGGGGGAAGGATTCAGGGCAGACGGAGCAGGTGTGGTCTGAGTGAGGAGGACATGGGAATGGTGGGTAGGTAGGGAAGGGACGTGAGCACACTGGGGTCAAGGGTGCCGTGGGAGCCATATCAGAAACAAGTAGGAAGTCAGAGAAACGGTAGAGGGTTGGGAGGAACAGGTCGAACAGATAGGAAGTCAGAGTTGAGCTCCAGGAGCTCAAAGGATGAGGAGGAAGTTAAAGTTGAATTCATAAAGGAGAAGCCAGTTAATTCAAAATGAAACCCGGTCCGGTTCCAAAGCAGAAGTAAAAAAGGGTCAGGAGCTTAACAATGGCGGTAGAAGATGGAGAAGCAGACAAGAAGTTAAGGCTGAGCTCCAGGAGCTCGGAAATGTGAGCGGAACTCCAGGAGATCAAGAAGGAGAGGCCGGTCCACTTAAAATGAATTTAGATTGGGCAGGTCCCATAATTCCTGCCGTGCAGCCCCAGAAAAAAGGCTGAAAACAAGTAAAGGTAAGGGGAAATAACCATCTGGCTAAGACAAATAAGAAGAGAGAAAGGGAAAAAGAAAGTAAAAA
>NW_007860245.1:0-624 GCF_000696425.1 Galeopterus variegatus
AAAATCTAAACTAAAAACTATATGTACTAATTTCTTTCCTTATTTTTATATAGTATCCTGTTAGGATGCCCTTATAAACTCTTACTACACTTTAATTGCCTATTTATTTTTGGTTTTTATGGCAGCTGGCCAGTACAGGGATCTGAACCTACGACCTTGATGTTATAAAGGCTGTGCTATAACCAAATGAGCTAACCATTTAGCCCCCTAATTGCCTATTTGGATTAGGCCTTTAATATCTGTTCCATGAACAAAATAATCTGTTGCAACTTATAAAATGGAAAAGTTAAATTAAACAGGACAAAACACATAAAAATGCAGAAAGCTCTGACAAAATTTTGACAATTCACCAACACAAGAATGTTTTTATCATTCATTGACAGATGCAACTCAATATTATATTTAGTTTATTTTAGAATAGCTATCTTTTTAAATGACAGTCAATACTCAAACTTCACCAGACTATTTTTTTTAATTTAAATTTTTAAAAAATGAAATTTGCATATATGAAGAAAAGTAACACTTTGGACAAATTATAAAGTATAGTCTCAGACTTATGTGGAATTAAGATTGCTTTCAACCATAACTGAAATTTCCGTTCAAAGAAAGTCTTCACGCTAATCT
>NW_007860246.1:0-624 GCF_000696425.1 Galeopterus variegatus
TAAAACTCCTAGAAGAAAACATGACATGGAATTTGGCAATAACTTCTTGGATATGACACCAAAAGCACAGGCAACAAAAGCAAAAATAGACAAATGGGACTATATCAAACTTAAATAAACTTTTGTGCATGAAAGGACACAGCCAACAGAGTGAAAGGCAACCTACAGAATGGGAGAAAATATTCGCAGATTATCTGTCTAATAAGGGGTTCGTATACAGAATACATACAGAACTCATACGACTCAACAACAGTAACAACAATAACCTGATTAAAACATGGGGAAAGAACTTGAATAGACATTTCTCTGAAAAAGATATAGAAATGGCCAAAAAGCATATGAAAAGATGCTCAACTTCACTAATTTCTCATTAGAGAAATGCAAATCAAAACCACGTGAGATAATCACCTCATATATGTTAGGATGATTGCTATAAAACAAAAAGAACCCAGAAAATAATAAGTGTCAGTGAGGATATGGAGAAATTGGAACCCTTGGTGGGAATGTAAAATGGTGCAACAGCTATGGAAAATAGTATGGAGGTTCCTCAAAAAATTAAAAGTAGAAATATCATAGGTTCCAGCAATCTCACTTGGCGTATATCCAGAAGGATTCAAAGCAGGA
>NW_007860247.1:0-624 GCF_000696425.1 Galeopterus variegatus
TTTTAGTGTTGTATAATATTTGTGTAGAATATATTGGTAAGACCCTGTTCAAATTCTAGACGTTTGTACAAATTCTAGATGTTGCTTCTTCTTTGCTGTGAAATACTGAGTTTTAATTTTTTTCATTTTTTTATATATAAATCACTTAGGACAGTGCCTGACAAACACCTATTACTGAATTATCCCTTAGAAAATTTTTAATGAAATTATTGGCACCGGATCAAGAGGAATTCATATCTAGATTCAAGTGTAGAATTAAGTACTAGTAATGCATTGCTGAACATTTTCAGGAAGAGAAAATTCTAAATGGTACGTTAGTGGCCTGTAATTTTTAGTGTTGGAATCAATATAGAAACCTCAGGAAGAAAATAAACAGAACTTGACTCTAATATAGACCCTAGACTATTTAAAAGGATGTTACAAAATGATATTAAAAACCTAGTATTACTGTTTCACAAATGTTGTTTGCATATATTGTATTTAGTGCTATAGATAGAAACTGCAAAGGCATCCCTGGCCTTTTGGGCTTATTATCTAAATAAAGCAGACATGAGTGAAACAACCACTATAATTATCCCACTGGGCACTCTAAAAAAGTGAAGCTGATGTGTAAATTGGAAGGTT
>NW_007860248.1:0-624 GCF_000696425.1 Galeopterus variegatus
CCAAAAAAAAAAAAAAAAAAAAAAAAAAAAAAAAAAATTACTGATGAAAAAATGGGCAAAGGAGGTAAATAGGCATTTCTCAAATGAAGATATACAAATGTTAAGAGACATGTGAAGACATGCTCAACATCACTCAGCATCAGGGAAACACAAATCAAAACCACTTTGAGAAATTATCTCACCACAGTTAGACTGGCTGTTGTCAAAAAGACAGAGAATAACAAATGCTGATGAGGATGAGGAGAAAGGGAAACCCTCCTACATTGTTGGTAGGATGGAAATTAATGCAGCCATTATGGAAAACAGTATGGAGGTCCCTGAAACAACTACAGATATAACTGCCATACAACCCTGCAACCCCACTCCTAGCTATATAACCAGAGGAACACTCCCATGTTTATTGCAGCTCTATGTACAGTACCCAAGAGTGAGAACTAACCCAAAAGTCCATGAATGGATTACTAGATAGGGAAAATGTGGTATATATACACAATGCAGTACTACTCTGCCATAAAAAAGAAACTCTGCCGTTCACAGTAACATGGATGAACTTAGATGGTCTTGGTGGTGGTGACAGTGACCCAGGGGTCTCACATGGCAGAAAATGTCAGAGCAGAGAGAGGG
>NW_007860249.1:0-624 GCF_000696425.1 Galeopterus variegatus
GTCTAAAACAAAACATCTGAAACAAAGACAACTATCTTTAGAGACGTTATAAGCCACACATCCCCAGACCACAAAATCATGATATTGGAACTTGGAGGAACCTTAAGAAATCATTCGATTTTGTTTTCTACCTTTAGGCATTTGAAATAGTAAATGTTTTAAGAGAGTAAATAGGATTCTGTTCTGAAGATCTCTAGGGTATAAGACACATAACTATGTGAACTGTTAGAACTCTAACCCTTCTAACAGTCAATAGTGTTCTTCCCTTAGTTTCTTTTACATCCCCAACATGCAGAACTGATCTTCAACTAACCCATATACCCGAAGACATAAATGAAGCCACTTCATCATTCATGTCTTCTCATGCCTAAACAACTCAATTCTTTTTTTCTCATAAGACTCGTATTCCATATTGATCTTAGTTATTATTCTTTAAACCAACATGAAGCATAATTTAGTAATTCTCCAAGTGTATTCTTTAAGGGTCCTGAAAGAATAAGTATAATTTTATAATGACGAATATGCTAATTATCCTGATTTGATCATTATCTATTGTACAGAAGTATTGTTAGTTAACTCTGTGCCCCCAAAATATGTATATTCAATTGTTTCAATAAAAAAAAA
>NW_007860250.1:0-624 GCF_000696425.1 Galeopterus variegatus
GGGAATTGATATGGTGAACTCTGTGAATATACTAAAAATCATTGAAGTGTATGCTTCAAATGGGTGAATCATATAGTATGTGAATTATATTTTAAATCTTTTATTATAACTAAAGAAACATGGGCCGGCCCAGTGGCACACTGCTACAGTGCGCCGCTTGGGAGCACGGCGCTGCTCCCGCCGAGGGTTCGGATCCCACATACAGACCGGCTGCTCACTGGCTGAGCGAGGTGCGGGCGCAACACCGAGGGTTGCGATCCCGTTGCCGGTCCCGGTCCGGTACGGGCGCGACACTGAGGGTTGCGATCTGTTGCCGGTCACGAAAAAAGACAAAAATAAAAAATAAATAAATAAATAACTAAAGAAACACATTTACTAATGTGCCAAGTATGAACCTTATTTGAATCCTGATTTTTTTTTAAAAAAAAAAAACCTGTACTAATATCATTTAAGAAATAATATGAAGAATTTTTTTTTTTTTTTAAAGATGACCAGTATGGGGATCTTAACCCTTGACTTGGTGTTGACAGCACCACGCTCTCCCAAGTGAGCAAACCGGCCATTCCCTATATAGGGATCCGAACCCGTGGCCTTGGTGTTATCAGCACCGCACTCTCCCAAGTG
>NW_007860251.1:0-624 GCF_000696425.1 Galeopterus variegatus
ATATTTTAGCAACAAAGGCCTGGGCACACTATCCCTATCAACTACCCAATCCCTAGATTTAGTAATTTTTTTTTTTTCAAATTAGTGATCTCTGTGGTGAGAAAAAGAACACCAGTTTAATAGTCAAAAGACCTAGGTTCTCGTCATAATTCTGACATATTTATTTAGCAGGGTAATTAAGCTTCAACAAGTCACAAACTCTTCAGACCTTATTTTTTAATATATAAATAGATTTTTTTAAATGATTTATTGGTATATTTCACTACCATAAAGTTCACCCATTTAAAATGTGTATGTCAATGGTTTTTAGTTTACAAAGCTGTACAACCACTACCATAATCTAATTTTAGAACATTTTTGTCACCCTAGAAAGAAATCTTGCTCACATTAGCAGTCATCCCCCATTCCTGCTCTCCCCCTCCCCACAACCCCTCCAACCCTAAGCAACCACTAATCTATTTTCTGTATCTATAGATTTGCCTATTCTGGACATTTCATATTATTGACATCATATATTATGTGGTCTTTTGTGACTGGCTTCTTCCACATATGATTAAAAGATGCCCCACATTATAACATGTACTTGATTCCTTTTTATTGCTGAATAATATTCCATTATATGGA
>NW_007860252.1:0-624 GCF_000696425.1 Galeopterus variegatus
ATAGAACTTCAGGGTCATGAAATCTTAAAATACAAAAACGAATTATCTCCTATATCCCCTCAAATATAAATAAGAAAACTGAAGTCCACAAAGCTTAAGTGACCTATGCAAAGTTCTGTCACCAATCATTGGCAGAGCCTAGCAGCCCACAAATACCCTGCCCTGCCAATTAGTCTTGCTGCTCTAATATCTGAATCCCCTGAAGTGCAGCCTTTGCCTATTACTCCCGTTCTTAATTGATTACCTACCAAAAGAAATTTGAACATCTTAAATAGGAAGTCACATAGCAAGACATGCAAAAATATTAAGTGAGCAAAGTTTACCAAAAAATGGACAGAGCTTAAGAGCTCTTTGACATTTACAATAGGGCATAGGTCCTCCATAGATCTGCCACGTCCTCTCAAGATGTACCTTCCACTGAAGTTAAATTGGCCTCCTTTGTAAACAGAACTGCAATAAACATTAGAGTGCAGGTATCCTTTTGACATGATGATTTCCATCTCTTTGGGTTATACCCTGTAGTGGAATTGCTGGATCATATGGTAGTTCTATCTGTAGTTGCCTGAGGAAACTCCATACTGTTTTCCATAGTGGTTGTACTAATTTACAGTCCCACCAACAGTG
>NW_007860253.1:0-624 GCF_000696425.1 Galeopterus variegatus
TCTTGCCATGTCTAAAGCACCAGCAGTAACCACAAAACAGAGAATAGGTGAAGTACTCCACAAAAAAGTATAAAAGTAATGGAAAAAACTGATTATAAGGAAGCACATGTCAGTCTTCTCTAAGAACTTCCAGAAAAAATTTATTGTTCATGATGAGCAGAGGAAATTCAGTTATTAATAAAGTGTATTGTCTCTTTTGTATCTACAGTCTCGTAAGTTCTGGTGACATTGGCTTCACTTAATAGACATTCATGTACAAGCCCCTTTCCATATTAACCTGTTCTCTGATTGACGCCTCACTTCAACTCTAGGGGACTAAAACTTGTATTAGGCCCATTTCAAACTCCCTGGGTATTAGGCCCATTTCAAATTCCCTGAGAAACTCCCAAAGCTAACACCAAGGGGTGGAAGAACTAAAATCAGAACCGAGGATTGTATCACTTCAAAATCATTATTTCTTCTACTCTGCTGTTTCCAGAAAAGCTAAAGTAACAGCAACAATTGTCCTTTTTAAAACATCCTTGAAAATGACATGAGGATGTTCTCTTATCTGATAACATTTCATGTGTAAAAAAATAATTCAAAATAACATAAACAAGCCCACTCTTACCTTTTCTGTTTAAT
>NW_007860254.1:0-624 GCF_000696425.1 Galeopterus variegatus
AAACTGGCACAGGTCCAGTAACTAAGCAAAGGACCATTATTTCTTACTGCTCATTTCCTCGGACCACTACTGAAACCAACTTTGCCAGTTCAGATCTTCCTGAAGGCAATGTCAAGACAGAGTTAGAAGTACAAGAGATTTATGGCTTGGTGCCTGTAAAAACTGAGTGGTTGTAGAGGACATTAAGTTAAGTGAAATAAGCTGGGCACAAAAAGACAAATATTGCATGTTCTCACACACATGTGGGGGCTAAAAAAGTTGAATTCTTAGAAGTAGAGAGTAGAATAGTAGTTACTAGAGGCTGGGAAGAGTAGGGGGGAGGGAAGGGTGAAGAAATGTTGTTAATGGGTGCAAAAATACAGTTAGGTAGAAGGAATAAGCTCTAGTGCTTGATAGACAGTAGGATGACTATAGCTTACAATAATTTATTGTATATTTCAGAATAGCTATATGAGAAGATTTGGAATATTCTCAACAAAGTAATGATAGATGTATGATGTGATGGAGATCTCAATTACCCTGATTTGATCATTACACATTGAATACATGTACCAAAACATCACATGTATCCCATAAACATGTACAATTATTACAAATAAATTTAAAATAATAAATTATTTTTTT
>NW_007860255.1:0-624 GCF_000696425.1 Galeopterus variegatus
AAATCATAGAGTATTCCAATCAGTCATTGTATTATTCTAGGTAAATCAACGTTTTCCTTCAAGGAGTCTCTGGCAATGTTTTAAGATACTTTGATGCATTCTAAAGTTGTTGAATGCATGTGAAATTATTTCTGAAGTTGTGTATTTGTCTAAATTTTGCTCTCCCTTCAGAGGAAAGCTCCGCTTATGCTATCATGAAAACAACAATTTCTATTTTCTGGAATTATAGACCAAACCCTACACAAAAAACAAACTTATCATTACATTGCTTCCAAGCTATTCCCCAAATTATTTGCATTAACATCTTTTTTTTTTTTTTGCTTAGAAATTTGATAGTTTTTATTTTCACATTCAAACATTACATAGTTTTAGTTTCCTTTAAGCAAATATCACTATTTACGTATATATGTTTACGTTTAAATAAAAACAACCTTATATTGCAAGCATTTTTTTTTTTTTAAATTAGTTCTAATCACAGGAACAGGCAAGATTTATTTTACAAGATCATGACTCAGGCACTTGCAGTGTGTGGTTACTGGCATCTGTGGAGGGAATTGAAAGCGTAAGGAGCTTGTCTTTTTCTGATTCTCGGAATTGCCAAATCAGTCCCCTTTGCTTATTTCA
>NW_007860256.1:0-624 GCF_000696425.1 Galeopterus variegatus
TTCTCTTTACTCTTATAAAATGGGTCATTTTTACTACCTAGAATAGTTTCATTTTAGTAATTAACATGTCCAGAAATGTATAATAGACAAAATGACAAAAGCATAAAAAGTTAAAACTTATTCTTTTCCCCAGCTCCTGCTTGGCCAGGTTGAGAGCCTGCAGAATTCAGACTGGAGAAAGAAAAGGGCTGGTCCACTTGCATTCTATTTCTCTACCTAGTGCTTCTACTTATCTTTGTGCTATTAATTTCTGGCTTAATTGCACTGTGCTCAGAAAACATCCTCTACATAATTGTAATCCTAGAAATTTGTTGCAACTTTTTTATGGCCCAGGATTAAGTGGATTTTTTTTTTTTTTCATGACTGGTAAGGGGATCACCACCCTTGGTGTGGTGTCGCCCGCACCGCGCTCAGCCAGTGAGTGCACCGGTCATCCCTATATAGGATCCGAACCCGCGGCAGGAGCGCTGCTGCACTCCCAGGGCCACACTCTCCCAAGTGCGCCACGGGCTCAGCCCTTAAGTTGATTTTTTAAAACGTCTCTCTGTCGTAGAAAATAATACGTATTTACAGATGTTCGGTACTATGTTCTACATATATCAATTAGGTTGAGTTTTTTAATCA
>NW_007860257.1:0-624 GCF_000696425.1 Galeopterus variegatus
TCTCAGCCTCTGAAGCTGTAAGTAATAAATTTTGTTTTCTTACAAATTACCCAGTTCTAAGTTTGTTATATGCAATAAAAATGGACTAACACAGGATATCATGCCATAATGCTAGGATTTACATTAAAATACTTAAGAAAGGAAAAAAAAAAAAAGGATAAATGCAGCAAATGGGCCCAACATCTTGATATTGTGGAATCTGTGTCATGGATATATGGTTATACGTTGTGTTTTTCTCTCTACTTTTGTGTATGTCTTTAAACATCATTAAAACAATTTTAAGCAAAGGCATTAAAAAAGTTTTATGGGCAGAATCATTTTGTCTCTTTCAAATTGCTTTAAATGGTTCTGCTATAATTCCTATTATGTAAATACCTTAGCTTAACTCTAACAGGATAATTTTATTTCTTATTTGTATGACTTTGTTTTTTGTTTTTTTTCCTTTTTTTTTTTTGTCTTTTTTTACTGACTGGTAACGGGATCACAACCCTCGGTGTCGCGTCTGTACCAGGGACCGGCAACGGGATTGCAGCCCTCGGTGTTGTGCCTGCACCGCGCTCAGTCAGTGAGCGGGAACCGGCCTTATTTGTATGACTTCGGAAAGCAACTCATCACTTGTCTTTT
>NW_007860258.1:0-624 GCF_000696425.1 Galeopterus variegatus
ACACCTCTACACACACACACACACACACACACACACACACACACACACACCCCTAACTTCATCCCATTTAACTTTTTTACACCTCAACCTAAGCAGTCTTTCCTTGGGGAAAAAAAGAACAAATCATTTATCCATAGATGAAACCATGGAAGAAACTTGATGTGAAAAATCTTCAATGTAGAAATGTGTAGGATGTTTAAGAAACCAAGAAAAATTGTGTGGCTGGGGTAGAAGTGATTCCAAGGTGAGGTGGATTGAGCTACATCCAGGGAACTTTTACCTTTTTCAGAAAGCAATGAAAACCTGCCTAACATTCTTGAAGAAATGGAAGAGTTTTCCCAGATGATGAAAAAAGACTCATCTGAAAAACGGATTAGAAATACCATATGGTTAATCTTTAAATTTAAAGCACGGTTTTCCCAAAAAAGAAAAATCAAGTGATTATTACTACTTTAAAGCATGCCAGTAGACAAAATAGAACATGCTCCTAGTGTCAGGTCTACCCACAATTTCAGAACCTGCAAAAGCAGGTTCTGAGTTCATACAGATGTAGTTGCGTCTCATGCTGTGGCTATCATTGAGCTTGCTAAATTTGGGGCTGCAGCTCTGTTCTGCAATATGACC
>NW_007860259.1:0-624 GCF_000696425.1 Galeopterus variegatus
ATAGAGTTTGTTTTATAAATCTGGCTGCTCCAACATTGGGTGCATATATATTTATGATGGTTATGTCTTCCTGATGGATCAATCCTTTTATCATTATGTAGTGTCCCTCATTGTCTCTTTTTATGGTTTTTAGTTTAAAGTCTACTTTGTCAGATATAAGAATAGCTACTCCAGCTCGTTTTTCTTTTCTGTTTGCATGGAAGATCTTTTTCCAACCTTTCACTCTTCATCTATGTGAGTCTTTATGAGTGAAGTGGGTCTCTTGAAGGCAGCATGTAGTTGGGTCGTCCTTTTTAATCCGTCAGCCAGTCTGTGTCTTTTGATTGGAGAATTTAAGCCTTTTACATTAAAAGTTGTTATTGAAAAGTGTTGATTTATTCCTAGCATTTTATTGATTATTGTTTGGATGTCTTAGGTGTCTTTTGTTCCTTTCTTTCTGATGTACTACTGTTTGTTTTCTGTATTTGTTGGTTCCTTGGGTTGTAGATAGTCTTTTTGTTTGTTTGCTTTCTCTCCATGAATGCCATTTTTATTATACTAGTGGGTTTTGATTTGGGGGTGGGTTATGGCAGTGGTAGTTATTTTTCAGGAACCAAACCCTGTACTCCCTTGAGAATTTCTTGT
>NW_007860260.1:0-624 GCF_000696425.1 Galeopterus variegatus
CAAGGAAGGGGGCATCGCTGCAGCTGGGTTACTGCTCTAACAGAATATTGCTGGTCTGAGGTGGGTGGCAGTGGAAAATCTTGAAGTGTGGGAGGTGTTGGCAGTGGTATGTCCTTAAGAAGGAAGCCAGAAGAAGTTCCAGTATAGGAACTTGAAGGAATAGATACTCACTGTTATATGAATGTGGAAGGAGGCAGCAACCCCAGGCTATAAAATGGCAGTAAGTTGATGTGTGGTGTGTCTTTTCACAGTTGGGTTAGGTGTGGCTCACCAGGTATGGTGGGAATCAGCTTAAATATGTTTCTTCACCCCTGAAGCTCAACTACATGGACAGTGGCTACACCTGACAGGATCATTTGTTATAGGACAGCTTACATATTTCAAATAGGAAAAAAAATAGTATCATTTACAGTATCTTAAGACAAATTGTGTTTGAATGAGAACTGAAAGTCATGATACACAGTGGAGTCAATCAGAGGCATGAAGGCAAAGGCCTGCCTAGTTGAGTCTGTCTGTCTCTAGTAAAACCTCTCTTATAACAACTTACAAGAACCCCCAGGGGACTGGAGACAACTCTCCCTACTTGTGTGACCTGTGGAAGGTCTCAAATATCTTTTCAGAGAG
>NW_007860261.1:0-624 GCF_000696425.1 Galeopterus variegatus
ATCATCTCACCCCAGTTAGAATGGCTATTATCAAAAAGACAGAAAATAACAAATGCTGGCAGAGATGAGGAGAAAAGGGAACTCAAACACTGTTGGTAAGAACGTAAATTAGTACAGCCATTATGGAAAACAGTGTGGAGGTTCCTCAAACAAATAAAAATAGAACTACTATGTGATCCATCAACCCCACTGCTGTGTATTTATCCAAAGGAAAGGAGATTAGCATACCAAGAAGTTATCTGCATCCTCACTTTTATTGTAATAAAATATTGCACTATTCAGTTATCTGCATCCTCACTTTTATTGTAATAAAATATTGCACTATTCATAATAACCAACATATGGAATCAACCTAGGTGTCCATCAAATGAATAGATAAAGTAAATGTTGCATATATATATACATATATGTATATATACATGTGATATATATGCAGAGAAATACTACTCGGCCAGAAAAAAAGAATGAAACCTTGTCATTTGCAGCAATCTTGTCATTGTGGATGCACCTGGAAGATGTTATGTTATTGTAGAGCTAGTCATCTATAATTAACAATTTACTTATATCCTCTCTCATTTCTCTCAGCAGTGGTTTGTAGTTCTCATTATAGAGATTTTTCACATC
>NW_007860262.1:0-624 GCF_000696425.1 Galeopterus variegatus
GCCAAGACATGCTGCTCTCTGCCAGCATCTAGCCTTGGGGAGTGGAGAAGCCAACCAAGCACAGAGGGAAGCCCATGAGGTGGAAACAGGGTGAGAAAACAGATTGAGTCAGAACCCAAAGGATTTGGATAGTATCATACAGGAGAAGGTAGGAATCAGAGGATGGAGGAAGAGGAGGGGAAACAAGGAGGGAAAGGCTCAAACCTGCCTGGTTTGGTGGTTGGTTTGGGCTTGCTAGAGTGACCCGGGGGTTGCTTTGCTGCTAGAACCACAAGGAAGCCAGCTAGTGCCCGTGGAGAAGGGAAATTTTCAGGTAGACCAGCAGGTTGTGCAGTGTCTGAGACACCTCCAGAGTCTGTGGTTGTGTCTGCCTTCATGACAAAGTGAGAATGGCTCAGGCTGCCTCCATTTCAGAGGCTGTTTTTGATGTCTGTCTGACACTCAGAATGCATGCTGCATCTCACCCACCCAAGCTGAGTGGAAATCTTTCAAGAGCCAGCTGCTGATCACATAATAATCAAACCAAGATGGATGGAGGAAGAATATAAGCAGCATCCCACTGGCTTGGCTCAGAGTCAGGGGGCCTTCCCTAGTGAGAGAGACAGACAAGAGAAGAGGCTTAAG
>NW_007860263.1:0-624 GCF_000696425.1 Galeopterus variegatus
TATAAACTCCACAAGACCAAGGCTTGGGGCTGCTCTCCAACCAGATCACCTGGGGAGAGAGTAGCCAACCAGCTAACTTAAAAACCCTGCTTAAAACTTAATTTGTGTCTTGGTTCCTTCAGAGTGAGCACCTCACAACAACAGCAGACATGTGAATGAAGTCCCCTTCCAGAAACCAGCCTCAGTCAAGGCACCAGAAGACTATACCTCAGTTGTGCTCCCAGGTGACACCACAAAGGCTGAGTCAGAATCATGACCAAATAAAATGGTCGTTGTTGAAACCAAGAAGTTTTGGTTGATTTGATATACATCAAACGCTGGTAGCTCTAATTTCCCAGAATTCAATATGTCTCTAACATATTGGTGTGTAGGAGAAAGAATTAACTATGTGCCACTTACAACCAGTAGAGCTTCCCAGTCACACATAGAGGCTTTCATAGGCATGATAAATGTCAAGAAGATGGACATCAGTGAGGTGCTGGCACTAAGGCAGGTCATGTGAGTCACACAAAAAAACTGTCTTGAGATCATTAAGACTATGCTTTAAATGCGTACATCATATATTTGTTCCTGGTATTATTTTGTTTATATTTTAAGAAAGTAAGTAGGGGTAACAGTGAGATT
>NW_007860264.1:0-624 GCF_000696425.1 Galeopterus variegatus
AGCAGGAGCAGCTATGTTTATATCAGATAAAATAGACTTCAAATAAAGGAAAGTAAAAAAAAGATAAGGAAAGTCATTATATAATGATAAAGCAATCAGTTCAACAAGAGGATATAACTATTTTAAATATATACAAACCCAACATTAGAGCACACAGATATATAAAGCAAATACTATTGCACATAATGAGAGAGATAGACTCCAACACAATAACATTTGAAAATTTTAACACCCCACATTTAGCAAATGACAGATCATCCAAAGAGAAAATTAACCAAGAAAAAACAGAGTTAATATACACTCTAGATGGATTGGACCTAACAGACACTTACAGAGTATTCCACCCAATAGCTGCAGAATACCCATTCTTCTCAGCAGCATGTGGAACATTCTCTAGGATAAACCATATGTTAGGTCACAAAACAAGCCTCACAAATTTTTAAAAAATTAAAATCATATCAAGTATCTTGACTGATCAAAATGGAATAAAATTAGCAGTCAATAACAGAAAAGACATTGGAAAATGTACAAGTACATGGAAATTTAACAACGTCCTCCTAAACAATGAATAGATCAAAAAAGAAATCAAAAAATAAATTTAAAAATTCCTGGAGACAAATGAAA
>NW_007860265.1:0-624 GCF_000696425.1 Galeopterus variegatus
AAAAAGTATGTGGAAAAATAGAATTAAAAGATAATATGAATCTTTCCATTAACTTTTCCAAATATATACATATATATATTTGTATATATCTATAAAAAGCGTAGGTACACATAACTGATACAAACTCAAATTTCATAAGCTGTGTTCTTAGGAACACTGTGGTTCCCTGGAGCTCATGTTCCATGAGTATGTCTGTAGTATGACTATGGAAAAAATGGGTTTGTTGCAAATACTTTTGGAAGGTCCTGGGTTAAACAAAGCTACATACATTTTCTTATGTCTTTAATATGTTACCACACTTTATGAGTATCTCCAAGGGGCATGTAGCATGAATTACCTCTGAAACAAATTTAACCATGGGACATTTTAAGACATGCAAATCTCAATCAAAGGACCTCGGGTTAGCCATCATTAACACAGGAAGTGATAATCTAGTTTCCCCCCCAACTTACAGATAAATATTTTAAGATACAAAAAAGGCAATATAACCATTTTTTAATAGATAGTCATCTAGTCTTTATTAATTTTGTGTTATTTGTTTAATCAACATGCCTAAAAAACATAACATATTTTAAGCCAAATATAAATGCATGCCTAGTTTTAGAGGTGTATGTGTGTGCATAC
>NW_007860266.1:0-624 GCF_000696425.1 Galeopterus variegatus
CTTAGATTATGACAAAAAGAAGAAATAAGGGATCACTTTACAGGCACAGAAACTTTTTTTTTCCATTTACATTTTTGATATTTAAGTAAATTTAATTAGCGATCCAGAAATCCTTGAAGGTGGGATATATAAAAGGGGGAGAGAGGAAGGTTGGATAAATAGATGCATATGAGAGTAGGGAAAACACAAGCTTTTTTTAAAAAAAGCCTGCAGGTATCAGATGTTTTTAATTTATGGTGATGACTAAAGTATCATTAAAAAAAGCCTGCAGGTATCAGCTGTTTTTAATTTATGGTGATGACTAAAGTATCAATGAATTGCCTAATATCCAGTATTTTAATAAATTTTAATCAAGTTAACTTACAAAAAGTTTACTTTTTCTGTTCTCTCAGTTTGCTGCCAACATTCCATAAGCGGTATAAAAGGAAATAATCTTTCCTAAAGGAGACATTTCACTAAACATCTCTTTAAAAATCTACTCTATGTCAACACGACAAGAAAACTAACAACAAACGCTTACAACTTCAACTTTGAAAACTGGAATCTGTGAAGAGACCTCAACACTTGGAAGTAAACCCAGCTTTATCAAAGGAAAAAAATCTGCGAAAACAGAAAAAAAAAAAA
>NW_007860267.1:0-624 GCF_000696425.1 Galeopterus variegatus
TTCCACATGCTGGAGGCGGGTGCTCGTCTCCACAGGTAGGCATCACAGGCAGTGAGACTTCGCCATTCATCTACCTGAAATCAGAGTTCTCACCCAGTTCTCTTGAACCCAGTAGACAGACCAAATGGGCTTTGGGAGGACAATGGAGCACTGTGTCCCTTGTGACCACTTCTTTTTAATGCACTGAGAGTTGGAATGTTAAAATTATAATCTAGGCTATGGTAGTTGAGAGTCCCCTCAAGCAGGCACAGACACTCTTGGGCTCTCCTTCCGGAACACACCAGGAGGGCAGCAAAGAAGTGTGATTGGGAGTCTTCAGTCCTTGCTTTGACACCTCATGGTTGAGTAATGTTGTGCAAGTCAATTAACACCTCTGAGCCTCAGTTTCCTCTTCTTAAAATAAACACACTAATTCCTCCATCAGTTGAGTTTTGTAGGAATGAAATGGCATTACCTTTGTGAAAAAACAAAACAAAAACCTATCACATAACACACAGAGCAGGTACTTAATGATCTTTTTGCTATTACTCTCATTATTGTTATTATTATTTATTATTACTAAGTAGATCCTGAAGTTCACATTCTAAGATTAATTTTTTTTTCCTTCCACTTCCACATCTGTTT
>NW_007860268.1:0-624 GCF_000696425.1 Galeopterus variegatus
TAATCATTCCTAAGAAGATGCGGGACAAAGCCAGCTATAACCACGTACATCACAAATTATGATGTGCAAGAGTCAATCAGACTTCTTCCCTCCATGCCTCACCCCAGCAGGCAGAGCAGTCACCTAGAACGTGTCCCTAATAACAGACCACAGGTCCTTCCCCGAAAGCAATTGAAATGACAGGTTAGGCAGTCCAGGGGGCGGCGAGGAGGGGAACGAGGGGGACCAGGATGGACAGACACCCCAAGAGTGGCTCCGACAGTGGCTCTGAGGACGTGAGTGGGACGACAGCACCAGGACAGACACCGTGAGAGTGGCTCCGATGGTGGCTTTGAGGACAGGAGGGGGACGAGGGGAACAGGACACACACCACGAGAGTGGTGGTGACAGAGGCTCTGAGGATGTGAGGGTGACGAGGGGACCAGAGTGACCCACAGGAGGTGGCGCAGATGTGGAAGCCGGAGAAAAGGCGGGAAGACAGAGTCCCCTTTGCAGGAGATGAAGAGAGGAGTGGAAACGTGCAGGATGGGGACACGGCGGGGCAGCAGCTGTGCTCTGCGACCGTGCTCAGTACGTCCCCTCATGGGAGGCGAGCTGAGCAGACGGTGGATGTCCAGAAGAGGA
>NW_007860269.1:0-624 GCF_000696425.1 Galeopterus variegatus
GCAGAAAAAGGCATACTTAACATACAAGTGGTCTTCAAAAAGTTCATGGAAGAATTCATGGTATCCTCTAATTCAATTTTTCCATGAACTTGTTGAAATACCCTCCTACTATACATTATATGGGAGCGTGGGTACATAGGGAAGAGGAAAATGCAGAAACAGTGAACAAACTTACTTCTGAATCTACACAAGGCTTTTCACGATACCAAACACATTCCCTTGGTTGTTCCCACTAATCTTACAACAGAAATTTGAGAGTCAGAAAGGTAAGCAATATCATTTCCGTTTAACAAAGAGATGAGAGCAGTTTCCTACAGGAGATGAAGGGTGAGGAAAGTGGGGGAAGAAGGGGAGGGAACAGAAAGGAGAGGAGGAGGGGGAGACGTGAGTCGTGACAGTGAATGCTCACCCCGAACTCAATTGGCCAGAGGCCTGGCCTGAGCCCATAAACACTGGATCAATCACTCCTCCAAGGGTAGACATGAACTCATGAGTAAGAACCTCTCAAGTCTTCTGAAAAAATTCTCTTGAGTCATGAGACCTACATTCACAGTGATTTCATTGACAACATGGAAGTCTAAGAATTAAAGACAAAATCTATAAGGGGCAAAAACACCCTCTCAT
>NW_007860270.1:0-624 GCF_000696425.1 Galeopterus variegatus
GCTGCTGTATTAGGGTTCTCCAGAGAAACAGAACTAGTATGACACCCACACAAACATATACTCACACATATGTATATATTATGTATGTATATATATCTAGCCCTTATAATAAATCTTTTTATCTATTGATCTTTAGATAGATATTTATATTAGATAGATACATAAAAAGAGATTTATTATAAAGAATTGGCTAGTGTGATTATGGAGGCTGAGAAGTCTCAAGATCTGTAGTCAGCAAGCTGGAGACCCAGGAGAGCTGATGGTGTATTTCCGGTCCAACTCTGAAGGCTGAGAAGCAGGATAGCTGATGGTGTAAGTTTTAGTCTGAATCTGAGCCTGAAGGCAGGAGGAGACTGACATTCCAACTTGACATTCCAGTTAGGCAGAGAGAGCAAATTCTTTCTTACTTAGCTTTTTTATTTTATTCAGGCCTTCAACAGATTAGATGAGGCCCACTCACGATGGGAGGACAATCTGCTTTATCCAGCCTCCCAATTCAAATGTTAATCTCATCCAAAGCACCCTCACAGACAAGCCATAATCATGTTTAATCAAATATCTGGGCACCCCATGGCCCAGTCAAGTTGACACATAAAATTAACCATCATAAACCCCTTCTTTTTT
>NW_007860271.1:0-624 GCF_000696425.1 Galeopterus variegatus
TGATGAAATATAATATATAATTTAAAGAATTTAATGACATAGAAATGGGAAGGAAAAGAATTGGGGAGAGCTCCAGCAGTCAAGTTGGATCAGGTGCCCACCTGGCTCACCAGCCGTGGCCAGGCGGTGAGGGGCATCCAGAGGAACACGGCGGCCCCCACAAGAACCATGTGGTGAGAAGAGCAGGAAGGAGTGTCCTTCCCAAAAAGGATAAAGCTAATCTCGAAAGCAGGGGAGACTATTTGGGGAGACAAAACTACTGACCCAGCCTTGGATTGATTTCTACTTGATGCAAATCAGTTCAGAAAAACCTCACTGAGCATCACTTTGCTCCCAGGTCAGTTCTAGAATTGGGGATACAAAAATGAACAAGACATACGTCCTGCCCTGCTAACAGTAACAAAATCTACCAAAAGTTCTTTTACTCTATGCCAGGTTCCACTCATGCCTTCAGGTACTACCTCACTTGTCCCAAAAAACAATCGCCCTGGATGGGTGCTAACATGAACCCCATTTTACAGTGAAGAAACTGAGAGCTGACCACCTTCCCCAAGCCTCCCCACGAAACGAGGAAGCTGAAAAGGAGACCCAGGCAACCTCAGCCCCCACACCGTAACGATGAGG
>NW_007860272.1:0-624 GCF_000696425.1 Galeopterus variegatus
CATCAATTAAGTGTCATGATATGATAAAAAACATTTCCAGACTGCAAGGTCTCAAAGTATGTATCCCATATCATCCAATCTCTGGATGCTTCTGAAGGATGTTCTCTACCAAAAGAGCTAGTAAATTTAGGATTCAAGAAACAAAGGAACCAACTCATGAGAGACAAAGGTGGTCTCCAGGATGACAGTGAAGGGATATCCCAGAATGGCAGTTGTAGATGATCACATACAGCAAAGAGCCCAGAATGGGGGAGATCCCTGAGGAGACTCCAGGAAAGAAGTCTCCAAAAAGATGGGACTAAAACTGTTGAATATCTCAAGTGTTTGAATATTTGGAAGGATATCTAGAAGATTGGTGGAAAGTCTCGGGATCAATTGGCGATAAGTACATAGAGAACTAAGAAAACAGCAAAAAATACGACACAATTATTAACTCTAGAAAAAACAGAAAGTTGGGCAAGAAAGGAAAAGTAATGACGTGACATGGTTCCTCTGCAACAGCATTTGCATAGTCACAATAATGCCAATACTGAGTACTGATCTAATCAAGCATAGGATTTGGAGAAGATGGAGAAATAGAAAGTATGCATGTGTGTGATGGTAGTGATTGTAGGGTTCAGGGAA
>NW_007860273.1:0-624 GCF_000696425.1 Galeopterus variegatus
AAAAACGAATAAATCTTTGAACAACAAACCTACATCGACAAACAAGCAACAACAGGTTCGAAGATTTAGGGCCGACACAAAAGAAGACTCCTGAGAGCGCCCAAGCCCTGCTGTGGGTTCGAGTGAGCAGCCTGAGACAACAAAGGCCAAGTAAGTCAACAGAGACGACACAGAACCGGAGTGGAAGGTGCCAGACCGGCCCAACTCTGCGAGCTCTGTGAGTCACCCCCAGTCCAGCCCCACTTGCGGGGGCCTACCACACCAGGCTAGGCGCCCGCAACAGAGCTACCTCCATTTCCTCGGGTGGGGTCAGAGACGGCCAGCTCAGATCAGGCAGGCCAGCCATCTCTGCTCGGCGTGGCTCCTCACTGAGACGTGCCACTTGCTTACCTCGACGCGGGGCACCCTGGGGCCTGTGGACCGGCCTACAATCCCACTCTCCCCCGTTGGGAGCCCGCGGCCAGCATTGGGAGGGCATGGAAGAGGAGCCCGCCCAGATCATCTCTCCACCACACCCTGTGCTTCGGCCCCAGGTAAACTCCCTGTTTCCGGGAGGCAGATAACATCTCTGTGGGCCTCAGTTTTTAAGAACCCCTAACTGATTTCTGGTTGGGAGAGGGGAGC
>NW_007860274.1:0-624 GCF_000696425.1 Galeopterus variegatus
GGGATCCGAACCCTCGGGCGGGAGCGCCGCTGTGCTTCCCAAGTGGCGCACTATCCAGTGCACCACCAGGCCGGCCCCCAAATTTGTCTTTTTAAATTATAAGCACATTTTGGACACTTTCATTCAGCATAAACTATGTATCATTTTAACCAGAAATACACATCTTTTTAAAATATTACCTATTCAGTAATTAATGTGAACTACATAAGAGGATTCTTAAAAAACAAAATGTGGGTAGATTATTCCTGCAGTATCCACAAGAGAACTCAAAATATTGGCTAATTGTCAAGTTAAGCACGCTCTAACAAAAATAAGCCTCACAGAACAGAGACTTGGTCCCAACACCAGATATATAGTCACCCCATCCAAGAATGTATGGATGAATATCATCTGGAAGAATCTTTTAAGCCAAAACTTAAAGAAGGCAAAATAACTTGTTGAGAGGGGCTAACTCACATTCTAGAATGAGAATATAAACATCTTCTATGGTTGACCTGGGGAAAAACATACACAGCAATCTGAGTTCTGATATCCAGTTCTCCTGTGGCCAAGACTAAACCTTCCACCTGACTCTATCTGGACCCTTTGTCTCCTTCTGTGTGTCTCATGAGCACTACATTTTTG
>NW_007860275.1:0-624 GCF_000696425.1 Galeopterus variegatus
CCCACCGTGTGCTTACTCCAGGTCCTTCCCTCACCCATGCCTTTGGAATTTCACACACACACAAAAAACTTCTGGGCCGGCCCGTGGCTCACTCAGGAGAGTGCGGTGCTGATAACACCAAGGCCCCGGGTTCGGATCCCATATAGGGATGGCCGGTTAGCTCGCTGGCTGAGCGTGGTGCTGAGAACACCAAGTCAAGGGTTAAGATCCCCTTACCGTCATCTTTTAAAGAAAAAAAAAAACTTCTAGGTTTTTTTAAAGTCTAAAATTAAATCTCAAAATATAACCATTAAGAAAGAGTTATAAAAGGGATAGGGATATTTTATGAGAACCTAAATCAGTACCCAGAATAGTTACCTAAAATAATTAACACTGCTTAGAAAGCCTATCTGAAGATAGAGGATGAAGAGGTCCTAATAAAATACACTATTTAACAAAAAGAATGCAAGTTGTGTTAACCATGAGGATAAATTGAAAATTGTTTTCACCATTAAGACTGTAACACAAAAACAAAAACAAAGACTGTAACGAAAAGCATTAGCTCCATCTATTTAAAAACTGTCTTTCAGACTCTGCCCATAAAAAGAGGTTTAAACACACCTAAAAATTATAAATCTCTTGGGC
>NW_007860276.1:0-624 GCF_000696425.1 Galeopterus variegatus
GAAGATACTTGCAACACATGTAACCAATAAAAGGTGTATAATCAGAATACATAAGGGATTTTAAAAATTTTTTTATCAAAATATTGACAACCTAATGGCATAATGGTCAAGGGAAATAACCAGGAACTTTATTACACAGGTTATCCAAAAGGTCAATAAGCATAGAGAAATGTAATTAAAAAATATAATGCAACCTCACCACACACCCACCAAAAAGGTAAAAATTAAAAAGACAAAATATACAAAAAGCAAGTATATGTTGCTACTAGAACTTTCATTTGTTGATGAAGAGAGTAAATTTGTATGACCACTTTGGGAGATGGTTTAGCAGTATATTGTATAATAAAGTTGATCACATGCACACTCTGTGACTCAGAATTTCTAATGCTAGATACAGAGCCATCAAAACCGGTATATGTATTCTGTAACGACAGATTAGGGTTAGGGTTAGTAGCTGAATACCTCTTGGGTATGGATGTACTCTATGGTTTGCACCAGCAAACAACAGTTGGAGAGTTTGGGCTGCAAATATGGAGAGTAAAGCCTGTGTTACAGGGATATGCTAAACATGAGCCACAGGTGTTACCCAAGCCAAGGCGTGTAGTTAATGTAAAGCCTGTATTT
>NW_007860277.1:0-624 GCF_000696425.1 Galeopterus variegatus
ATAATGCAGAGTTAAAATATTAACTTCCTTTCCCCTAAAATGGAAGCCACTTGACTCCACTGTGAAGACACCCAGGACCCCCGACGTCATATGAACAAACCTCTATGACTTGCAGAAGATTCTTCCCATCAAACATGACTTCCAGCAAGAAGATCGCAGTGAGATATATCCTCAGGGTAGACATGGCAGTATTCTACATTTACTCCCTGTGCTTGTAATTGCCAATCCTCACCAAAAAATAAACAAACAAAAATATGGTTTTGATTCTTGCTTGTTCATTGCTTGCTTATTAAGTTCTGTGTTTTGTTTTTGTTGTTTTGGTTTTGAGTTTGTTTTTTTTTTTTTTTTTAATCCTTGGCTCAGCTACAGCAGGGGGAAAAAAAGTCATGAGGCGAAGGCTGCAAAATTGACTGTTTTCTGATTTGCCACAGTCTTCATTATCCATCTACCTTACTCAGAGATTGAAGTGGCTTGTGTTCCTTCCACCTCTTACTTCTGCTAGTGAATAACCAGACTTCTTTAGCCAAAATAAAAGGAATCTTTAACAGACACTTTCCTCTCCGTCTGCTACGCAAATTTTTGCCTTTGTTTAACTGCATTCTCCTATATCAAGCTTGTTTAAAA
>NW_007860278.1:0-624 GCF_000696425.1 Galeopterus variegatus
GAAGTAATTTATTTGTACTGTCAAAAAGGCAGTCATTGTATTTCTCCACTTTACTCTTAATATTTTTCCTTTTGTAGTTGGTTTATTCAAACCAGAATCCAAATAAGGTTTGTAAATTGCATATGATTGGTATATTTTTTATTACTTTTAATCGAGGCTCCCCTTTCTTTTTGTTCTTTCAATATAATTTTTGAAGGAAATGAATAATTTGTTCTAAATATTTTCCCACAAATTTCTGTAAGTTTGCTGATTCTATCCTTGTGGTGTCATTTAACATGTTCCTCTTTCCCCCAGTGTTTCCTGTAAACTAGAAGTGGGAGCCAAAGGCTTGATTAGATTTAGATTTTTCTTTCAGTGAAAAATACTTTGTAGGTGGGATTATGCACTGCCATCAGGAGCCATTAATATCTGTTTGTCTTTCTTTTTGTGATATTAAGACTCAACAGTGGATTGAGGTGTAGTTAGTGTGACATTACAAAATTTCTCATTAGCCTTTTTATCTAGTGGACTAAGCAGTCATTCAAGATATCATCTAGACTCATTACTTCATTATGGATTGCAAAATGGTGATAGTCCAATTTTATCAATTATTCTTCATTTGTTAGATATATTTCTAGGAAGAAA
>NW_007860279.1:0-624 GCF_000696425.1 Galeopterus variegatus
CAAGTCATTTCTTCCTGTCTGTATTCCTAACACTGTATCTTTCTGACCTGTATTCCAAATTTTGTACGTGATTTTGTTTTTCCTGCGGAGGTGACTTTTTATTTTTTGAAGAAGAATCAGTGCAACATGGGCCTTGCTTGACTTTGACATGCATATTTTCTGGCTGCGTGCTCTCAAGGGACTGTTTGAGGAGGCAGGTGAGGTCGCGCCTCTGTAGGGCTCTGTGCAGTGCAGCCCTCCATTGAAAGCTTCGGTCTTTGTCCAGTGGTCCTTGAACCTCCAGGCAGAGCTTCTTGTGCTGCTTTGTTGTTTCCGTAGCTTCCACATTAACACACACAGATATTGTTTGAATGAATGAATGAATGAATGAATGAATGAAAGATGTTTCTTTATAGGGACTCTTCCATCGTGTTTTGCGTGGAGAAATCTCTTTGGCAAAATTTGTGAGAATGAAGCCAGAAGAACTTGGATCCAAGGAAATTTCCCTGTGGAGAGAGAAACTGATGGAATCTGTGAGTACTGACTTAGAATGGCTGCTTCAGATACCAGGTACTTAACTTTAGCAGAAGTCAAATAATACACTGTTTGCAGGAGTGATATGCTTTCCTCCTGGAAAACAAGGTG
>NW_007860280.1:0-624 GCF_000696425.1 Galeopterus variegatus
CCCGATCTATTTTTACTCTTGGAAGCTTTTCAACTCTTTCTTTATTAATGTTTTTGTCCCACATTAAAAAGAAAAGAAAGAAAGCAAAACAAAAGAACTGTTCATCAAGAATTTTATACTCACAAAAAAAATTCTATTATGAATAAAGATTAAATAATAATATTCCAGGGCCGACCCCATGGCTCACTTGGCTGAGTGCAGTGCTGGGAGTGCAGCGGCGCTGGGAGCGCCGAGGCCGCAGGTTTGGATCATATATAGGGATGGCCGGTGCACTCACTGGCTGAGCACAGTGTAGGCAACACCAAGCCAAGGGTTCTGATACCCCTACCGGTCACAAAAAAAAATAAAATAATAATAATAATAACATTCCAGATGAATAAAAACTGAATCAAACTGTTGCTAGCACACAGACATTATGAGAAATACTAGAAGAATTTTTTCAGGCTGAAAACAATTAAGCTCTGAAAATAATTTCAGTGCGTAAGGAAGACAAAGAGCACTAGTAAAGGTAATTATACAATTATAAGATGAAATAAGTGAATATTTTAATCTTTAATTTAAGAGGACTTTGAGACAGAGGGTATTCAAGGATCGCCTCAAAGCCTCACTCTTTCACATTATTTT
>NW_007860281.1:0-624 GCF_000696425.1 Galeopterus variegatus
AACTCAGCAGTAAAACAAAGAAAAGAAGTGCAGCTAGAATCCAGAAGACGTGAGGACACATCCCAGCAGAAGGCTTATGCAGACGGCTGATGAGCACATGGGAAGACGCTCCGTGTCATCAGTCACTAGAAAGTGTAAGTAAAGACCACAGTATTGCTGCACACCTGTAGAATGACAAAATAAAAACAACAGTAGCAACACGAAACGCTGGAGGTGATGCAGGGAGACCGAGTCACTCACGCACTGCTGGTGGGAATGGAGAATGGGACAGCCACTCTGCAAAACAGCTTGGCAGTTCCTTTTAAAATAAGCATGGAACAACCATACGAAGCAGCAACCGCACTCCTGGATATTTATCCCATAGAAATCAAGACTTACGTTCACACAAAAACCTGTACACAAATGTTTATAACATTTCTTTTTTCATAACAGCCAAAAACAGAAAATAGGCCAGATGTCCTTCAACAGATGAATGGAAAACAAACTTGTATCAGCATACCATGGGATACCATACTCAGCTATAAAAAGGAACAGACTATTGATACACACAACAACTTCAATAGATTTCCAGAGAATTATGCTGAGTGGAAAAAAGCCAGTCCCAGAAGGTCACATAGTGTATGA
>NW_007860282.1:0-624 GCF_000696425.1 Galeopterus variegatus
GGGGGGGGCGCGCAGGAAGGGAACAGGCTCTGGAGACAGAGAGCTGGGCAATCTTGGGTGTGTTTCTGGACTTCTCTCTGTAGAGAAGTTTCCACATCTGTAAAGTGGGCAGAGCGTATGTGTCTACGTGTGTTGGTGTGTGTTTGGGATAATTGAGAAAATGACTCTAAAGCCCTGGTGCATACTAAGTGCTTGATAAATAGTAGATGAAACAAACCACAAAACTCTCTCGGCAATAACAACATCAAGAATGGATTCAGACTGAATTCTTGCCTTGACCTTGCTACTTTCTGAGTCTTAGGCTCACCATCTGCAAAATGGAAATAATAATCTCTCTCTTGAGAACTAAGAAGTGCTCCCCATTGGGAAATGATTGCTACTATCAGGGAAGAGCTAGGTGGAGGGTGAGGGTGGGACTCAGGACAGGAGAGCAAAGGTGTGTGCATGCAGAGAGCCCCAGAAAGCCTTACCCTGTGAGCTGCCAAAGGGAAAAGCTTACTGGTCTATTTCCATCTCCAACCAAGAACCACACACACAGTCCTGTTCAAACTTGTCTGAAGCTCCAGAGCTAGCAAATGCAGAGCAGGGATTTGAACACAGGGCTAACCGCTTAGGCTACAGTTC
>NW_007860283.1:0-624 GCF_000696425.1 Galeopterus variegatus
TTTTAAGGATGTAGCATTAAGGATACTGGCCTATAGTTTTCTTTTTTGTTGTATTTTTGTCTGTTTCTGGTATCAGGGTGATGCTTGCCTCATGGAATGAGTTTAGAAGAATGGCCTATGTTTCAATTTTTTGGCATAGTTTGAAGAGAACAGTTATTGATTCCTCTTTAAAGATTTTGTAGAATCCAGCAGTGAAGCCATCTGGTTCTGGGCTTCTATTGTTGGAGATTGCTGATTACTGCTTCAATGTTTTCTTGCTTGTTATTGGTCTCTTCAAATTTTCTGTTTCTTCTTGGTTCAGTCTTGGTAGTTTGTACGTGTCCAGAAATTTATCCATTTCCTCTATGCTTTCAAATTAGTTGGCGTATAGTTGATTATAATAGTTTCTAATGATTCTTTTTATTTCCTGGTATCAGTTGTAATGCCTCCTCTTTCATTTCTAATTTTTGTTATTGATGTATCATGTCTTGTTTTTTAGTTAGCTTAGCCAATGGTTTGTCTATTTTGTTTATCTTCTTGAAAAAGCAACTTTTTGTTTCAATCATCTTTTGTATCATTTTCTTTTTTTTTGGTCTTTATTTCATTTAGTTCTGCTCTAATCTTAGTAATTTATTTCCATCTTAC
>NW_007860284.1:0-624 GCF_000696425.1 Galeopterus variegatus
TGAGCAGGATTTGCAACATCAGCCTTAGCCTCACAGTAAACCTTGTCGCAGTACCCAGACAATAGCCCTTGTCATAGCCAGACAGCACCAATTAGTAAACACAGATGGCCTAATCACATTCAAAAACCTCCTCCCTAAGGTGCTCCAGTATTTTTCCAGGATCTTGCCACCACACTTAAAAATGCCCTCAACTTTTGTTTCAATGGAGTTGAGTTTAATCTCTCTCCCCTATTGTAATAGTCTCAACCTCTATTGCAATAGTCTTGAGAAAAGTCTTCCTTGCAAGTTTAGCTCCATCTGTTGAAATTTTTCTTTAAAACAAATGACTAAAATATGGATAATTTAATAGATAGATATAGAGAAATATGATATGTAAAATACATGTATATACAAAAACATATACACATATATGTAATATATGTCATATCTAAATACATATCTGTATCTATATATGTATATACACACATACACATGTACATGTAAACCATATGGCATATCTATATACATATATACACATATACAATGTTAACAGCTAATTTTCAAAAATGGTAAAATTATGACTGACATGCAGATGCAAAAATGAACCCTGCTAAAGAATTTGTTTTACTGAATGCTATGACAATA
>NW_007860285.1:0-624 GCF_000696425.1 Galeopterus variegatus
AAAGCAATCTGATTGGAGCTCACCTTCTCTTGTAACTGACACGTCTTCGGTACAGTGTGTTATGCTGCATTGTAAGCGGGTAAGCTTTGGTGACGCTTTGTGATAGAGATTTTGAAACAGAAGTCTCAAACGCCTTTTCCCCCATAGGCTTCAAAGGGCTTTCACATAGAACTTGCTAACCTGAATTCCTACATTCTAGAAGTGAGAAGTACATTCTACTCTCTTCTCCCTTAGAGTTACAGTAGCTTGTAAAAGCTGAACCTCCAGTGACTGTTTTTGCCCAGATATGAACCACACTTTTAAGCCTGCTTCAATGCCCTTTGCAGTGTGATTTCGCTTCTAACTGAGAAAACAAACTCCTTTGCTCTCTACCTGTCTTCTAAAAACCACGTCTTCGGTTCAATGACTTGTGCTGGATTCTAAGCGGGGAAGCTTCCCTGACGCTTTTGACAGCGATTTTCAAACACAGTTCGCACACTCCTTTTCCCCTTAGGCTTCAAATGGCTTTCACATAGAACTTGCAAACCTGAATTCCTACATGCTAGATGTCAGAAGCACATTTTCCTCTCCGTTCCCTTAGAGTTAAAGTTGCTTGTAAAAGCTCATCCTCCAGTGAGTGTCTTT
>NW_007860286.1:0-624 GCF_000696425.1 Galeopterus variegatus
ACATTTCTACAACAAAGCATAGAAGGAAATCTTTGAGACCTTAGATTAAACAAAGATTTTTCATGGCTATGACACCAAAAGCATGATCTATGAATGAAAATTTGATAGATTGGACTTCACCAATATTTAAACTTTTGCTCTTTAAGGAACACTGTTAACAGAATGAAAAGACAAGCCACATACTGGAGACAATATTTCCAAATCATATATCTGATAAAGATTAATATCCAGGATTTACAAAGAGCTCTGCCCGGCTATAAGGATGGTGAAAAATTTAAGAAGACTGACAATACCAAGTGTTGGCAGGAATGTAGAGGAACTGGAACTTTCATACAGTGATCATAGGAATGTAAAATGGTACAACCATTTTGGAAACAGTTGGGCAGTTTTTATAAAGAATTAAGATATCCCTATTATATAATCTAACCATTTCACTCTCGGATATTTACCCAACGTAAATAAGGACATTTTTCCCCATGAAGACTATATGAGGGTACTTTAAAATGTTCATGGAAAGATTCATATTATCTTTTTAATTCTATTTTTCCCTGCATGTTTTGAAGTACACTCATACTTGAAGATTCATAGCAGCTTTATTTTAATAGCCCCAAACTAGAAAAAAAA
>NW_007860287.1:0-624 GCF_000696425.1 Galeopterus variegatus
TGAAAGGCCTCCAGGCTGAGGTCTGCTGTCCTGCTGAAGGAGCTTCCTTCTTCTGTGTACCCCAGTATAGCGAAAATATAGATAAATGGCCAGGGACCCTCGGGGGTTTGGAGTCTTTTTGAGCATTTGATGTACATATTCACGTGCGCCCAGCTGTTCCTTGGTTACTGTCTAATGTAATGACACATGTGCAGCCAGGCGTTCCTGGGTTGTCTGACTCACACCCAGGTGTCCTGGGTTATCGGACTTGAGTATACAGGACGAATGGCTCTGATCACAGTGCCCCCACCCTGGGGATGCCCCCAGGGGGTCATGGGAGGCCACTACTGCCGATGGAGGCTGCTGTAAGCTGCTGCTGCTGAGGAAGCTGAGGACTGAGCTCCTGTCGTCTGCCGATGGCTCCCAGGATCTTTCCCAATTACCTAGCATGGACCTGCATGTGAGGGGTCCGTGCCTGACACGTGAGGGGTCTGGTGACCCAGCCTGACATATGAGAGGTCTGTGACCCAGTCTGTATATGAAGGGTCTGTGGGCCCTAACCCCTAGCCTAGCCCAACACCCAGAATAACCTTTCTTTACACAACCAGGAAACCGCCAAATCACCAACTCACTGTGGGCCTAGAG
>NW_007860288.1:0-624 GCF_000696425.1 Galeopterus variegatus
GGTTGTCAGATGAGCATGAAAAGAGGGGTTGGGACAGAAAGGAAAAACAGAGATTGCTAAAGGAGTTGAAGAATTATGGCAGAAGTTGAATTAGAGAGTAACAGTGGCCCATGTGCTAAAATCCTTGGGAATGTGTAAGAGGGAACCCATTGACTAGAACAAGGAAGAGAGGTCAACGGTAGAGTCTGGTAACATGAGCTACAAAGCTGGGAGTTTTTAGGAAGTAGAGAGAAATCATGGTCTAAAAGAAGCTTTCATGGGCAAGGGGGCCCATTCTACCTTCAGGCCCATAGTTACAAGGGATTTGGGAGAGAAAACAGTTACATCTTGAAGAGGATCATAAGAGAAGCCATGTCTTCAGGGAAGAGCTAGGATCCAATGACAGCTATGTTCTTAAGGGCATGTTCAGAGAAGACACTGACAATATGGGTTAATTTGCTGGAACCATGAATTCCACAGGGCAGAGCGAGAGCAGAATAGCTGGTGGAGTCAAGGAGAGTGGGAGGTGGGATCAGACCGAGATCCCCAGAGCCGTGTGGGGAAACAGCCCTGCTGATAAAGGTTTCTTGCAGACACTAACATAAACATACATGTGGAATGTGCTTGCGTGAACTCTGATGGTCT
>NW_007860289.1:0-624 GCF_000696425.1 Galeopterus variegatus
TAAGAAAAGCAGGCACTAAGCACTGATGTGTGTGTGTTTACATATCTTTGATATTATCACAGGTGTCGATCACCAAACATCCAGTGCTTTGGAGGAAAGCTTGAGCAATTTATGTTAGGAATAAAGACATAAAGATATCGACATAAATGCTCTCTAGATAAAAAGTCCATTTTTCATGATTAGAAATTATAATTAAAAATCAAACTGGTTACAAATTAGTTCTTAGAACTCTGGAATCACATGATTCAAACTATTTTTCTTTGTATTATCGTTCTCATAATGGCATAGCCTGGGAGCCTGGATACACCACTGGTAGAAGATCAGAATCAAATTTTATCCTGGATACACCACTGATAGAAGATCAGAATCAAATTTTAGCTGTTCTTTCTCTGCCTCTTATCTGGAAGCTTCTGTGCTGGATGATTTGAAGAAATATTTATTGAATACCGAATGTTCTGGTAGGATTCAGCAGGAAGAGAGAGAGGAAGAGAACAAACCATGGTCCTAGCCTTGAGGATTAATTAGCCTATTAGTATAAATCTCATATAATTAGCATTATAAATATAAATTATTAATGGTAATGATAATACAGCTTTAAATTTTATATTTTATGCTATGAAAATC
>NW_007860290.1:0-624 GCF_000696425.1 Galeopterus variegatus
TAAACCAAAACCCATAAAAAGAGACAAAAAAGGTCCTTGTAGAATTATAAAGGGATCTTTACAGCTAGAGGATGTAACAATCATATATACACCCAACTCCAGAGCACCCAGGTATCTAAAGCAAATAGTATTAGACCTAAAGAGATAGATCCAATACAATAACAGCTGTGGACCTCAACACTCCTCCCTCAACACTGGACAGATCATCTAGGCAACAAATCGACACAGAAACACAGGATTTAAATTATATTTTAGACAAATTGGACTTCACAGATATCTATAGGACACTTCATCCAACAACTACAGATTATACATTCTTCTCATTAGCACATGGAATGCTCTCCATGATAGACCACATGAAAGGACACAAAGCAATTCTCAACAAATTTTTAAAAATTGAAATTATTTCAAGTGTCTTTTCAGATCACAACAGATTTAAACAAGAATGAATAACAAGCAAACTGTGGGAACCATACAATACATAGACATTAAGCAACATGATCCTGAATGACCTATGGGTCAAAGGAGAAATTAAGAATTAGAAGAAACTTTCCTGATACTAATGAAAATAAAGAAACATCATGCAACAACCTATGGAACCTATGGAAGATCAATAAAAAAAAA
>NW_007860291.1:0-624 GCF_000696425.1 Galeopterus variegatus
TAAGGGGGTTTTCTTGATGGAGTTTTATCTTGTTGTGGAGTGGTTCTGATTTTGAGGGGGGGTTAAGGGGTTGTGTTATCTGGGGGAACTTTCTTCTTTTTGTTGGAGATTTCTTCTTTTAGGGTTTTTTTCAGGGGGTGTTCTTTTTGTTGAGGTTTTGATCTTTTCTGGGGGTTCTTCTTTTTGTTGGGATTTTCTTCTTTTAAGGGGCTATATTCTTTTGGAGGATTTTCTTCTTTGGGTTTTTTTTTTATTTGGGATTTTCTTTTTGGCGTGATCCTTTTTGAGGGGTTTCTTCTTTGGGGGAATTACTTCTTTTTCTTGGAGTTTTCATCTTTTTATTGGGGTTTTCTTCTTTTGGGGGTTCTTTTTTAGAGTTTTTCTTCTTTCTGTGGGATTTTCTTTTTCGAGGAGGTTTCTTTTTGTTGGGGTTTTCTTTTCTATGGCTTTTTTCTATGGTGGTTTCTTCTTTGGGGGATTTTTCTTCTTTGTGGAGAGCATTTTCCTTCTATTTTGGGGGTTTCTTTTTGCTTGGGTTTTCTTCTTTTCTGGGTTTTTTTATTTTTGTGGGGTTTTTCTTCCTTTTGTTGGTTTTCTTTTTGTTTGTGTTGTCTTCTTTTTGGA
>NW_007860292.1:0-624 GCF_000696425.1 Galeopterus variegatus
AAAGCAATGAAATGTCCCCAATCTTGTTTCATCCTCACCAAAATCACTGGAGTTAAGTCACATTATCTTGGTTATTGCAGAGTTAAGAAAAATAAGATTCAATAAGGTTAAGCAACTAGGTGAAGACAATGAACCAATAAGGGATGGCTCTGGGTTTCAGATTTATAACTTTACATTCCAATTACTTGATACTATGTTTTTGCAATGATAATGTACGGACTGAATATTCACTCAGAAATATGCCTCTCATCCCAAACTGAATTAATTGTGAGTGATCGTTCCTTCTCGAACAATTCAGGACCATTCCACCTCACACTACCCCAACACACTCCACCACAACAAGATAATAATGGTCTCAGTTTACTTTATCAACATTATTAGTGCACACCTTTAAATTTTATCAAGACTAGATTTCTTTCTCTTTTCTACTCTACAGCTCTAATCTATTATAAAATCCATTTTTTCAAAAGAGAATTATTTAATTCAATCCCAATCTCAGTATCCCACTGCCTGCCTCTCCTTTCCTCTCTGTCTCTTATGTACACTTGTACATGCAAATACTTGCAAATTAATTCCTATGAACAAAGATACTCATTTGAAGTATCTCCTCTCAATGGCTTCTCG
>NW_007860293.1:0-624 GCF_000696425.1 Galeopterus variegatus
GGGCGGCGGTCCGGGCGGGCGCAGGGGGGTTGGTGACGACATCTTCCCTGCTGAGCCGCGGGGTCCACAGCAGCGGCCCCACGTGGCCCTGTGAGTGTTGGGGTCCGGGAGGCCGGCGACGTTCCGGCCGCGGGCCAGGCAGCTTTGGAGGCTGGGGATTCGCGCTGTTGGAGGGGACACCACTCACGACCCAGCTTCAGAATGTGCCTGCGGCACAGGGAGGCGACAGGCCGATCGCAGGGCGAGGTGCTGTGTAATTTTGGGGATCGCTATGGACACTTGTCCCTGCGTGACGACTCAAATCACCTCCACGTTCTTTTTAAAAGAATTGAAGTTCTTCCTGGTTCATCACTGACCAGCAGCCATAGGGCCTCCACGCCCTTATGTAACTTCATTTGTCCCCGGCTGGCTGCCCTGTCCCAGTGGCTGAATGCCACCAGGATGTCAGCAAACTGTGGAGAACGTACCTGTCCGCTCTTTCTCCCACACTGAGAAAATGCAGGATTCAGGATATGGACCCCCACTTGTCGCTGCTGAATTCAGAGTTGAGCGTCTGTTGAAAGTATTTATTCTGTTTTTGGTGCCTGTGACCCTTTGGCATTTCCGAGGTGAGCTTGGGATCTC
>NW_007860294.1:0-624 GCF_000696425.1 Galeopterus variegatus
TGTTCTATTTCTTTTTGGTTCAGTCTTGGTAGTTTGAATGTGGCCAGAAATTTATCCATTTTCTCCAGGTTTTCAAATTTGTTGGTGCATAGTTGTTCATAGTAGTCTCTAATGATTCTTTGTATTTCTGTGTTATTGGTTGTAATGTCTCCTTTTTCAATTCTGATTTTTGTTATGCTGGTCTCCTCTCTTCTTTTTCTAGTTAGTCTAGCTAATGGTTTGTCAATTCATTTATCTTCTCAAAAAAAACACCAACGTTTTGTTTCATTGATCTTTTTATTTCTTTTTGGTCTATATTTCATTTAGTTGTGCTCTAATCTTTATTATATCTTTCCATCTACTAATTTGGGAATTGGATTTTTCTTTTTTTTCTAGTTCTTTTGGGTATAATGTTAGGTGGTTTATTTAAATTCTTTCTGTTCTTTTGATGTAGGCATTTATTGCAGTATATTTCTTTTAGTACTGACTTTGCAGTATCCCACAGATTTCCTGTCTTTTTTTTAAAACTTTTAAAATTTTTTCTTAAATTTATTTTTTTGTTTTATTGTAACATGGTTGATTATACTGTATCTGTGGAATACACAGTTGACTATCATTACCTGTGTACAATATGTGATGCTCAAA
>NW_007860295.1:0-624 GCF_000696425.1 Galeopterus variegatus
AAAAGCATAAAGCTCTAATTGTCAAACAGTTGGAGAATTGCTAAAGGAGTTAAAGTGTTTTCTTCTTTTGTTCAATGATACAACAATCACAAAGCTTATATCAACCAAGAACAAGGGAACAACTCTAGTCCTTTATCCCTGGTGATTGAAATTGCTGTTGTTCCTTCCCTTCACTGACATGGTCCAAGAGATGGGCATTTCCACTGGTGACCACTCTCCCTCTTTATAAAACTTGATTCTTAAGACTTTGACTAAAGCTCCAAAGATGAATGAGGACCTATTTTAACTAAGGATGGAACTCACAATCTTTGCTTCACTACCCCATCTACCACCTCTTCACTAAGTCCTATTGGAACTCAAAGAACATGCAACTAAGCAGGACATTCTTCCTCTATCTAAATTTCAAAGTACTTGGACTCTCTGTCTAGGAAAAAATAAATTTAACTGCCTTAGTGGATTTAGACTAACAGATCAAAGAAGTTGCCTACTTAATGCCCAACTGTACTAATGGAATTTAAGGTATTTTCTTCAATGGCAACCTTCCTTCCAGTGGTCTCAGATTTTATGGACCTGAAACAGGAAATGAGGACTATATTTCATTCAAAAAATTTATTTTTGTGTGTG
>NW_007860296.1:0-624 GCF_000696425.1 Galeopterus variegatus
GACTTATTCCATGCCAGGTTCTTGGCAGGGCACTGGAGATCCACAGATGAATGAAGAGTGGATTCTGTCCCAGGTTTAGTTTGTCTTGAACAAGGACACCATTGCCTGCTCAGCTCTGTCCCAGGTTTAGTTTGTCTTGAACAAGGACACCATTGCCTGCTCAGCTCTGTCCCAGGTTTAGTTTGTCTTGAACAAGGACACCATTGCCTGCTCAGCTCTGTCCTACTCCCTTGGCACAAGGGCTTGGATCCTTTCTGACTGTTCTTGCCATATGGTTAGACCCATCTGCCTTGATCTTGAGTTATAACTGGTGCTATGCTGCTTCATGACATTGCTTCTCTCTTCACTGAGGTGACACTGGATTTGAATCCACTGATGAGATACCAGGGACCTCTTCTTGCTTAGCAGCCTCCTTGAGCCTGGAAGTAGACTTTTAATTTTCCCTGCTTTTGTGACCTGGGTTTGAATTCTGTCTCTACCGCATACCAGCTGTAATGGCCTTGGGCAAATCATATAGCTCCCCTGAGCCTCAGTTTTCTCAACTATAAAAGAGGGCTAATAATAGTACTTGGCTCATACGGATATTGTGAAAATTAAATGAAACAATACACTTAAAGCATCTAG
>NW_007860297.1:0-624 GCF_000696425.1 Galeopterus variegatus
CTATAGGTCTGGAACCACTGCCTTATTTGCAAAGGGACATGTCTCACAGAGCCTGAGAGTTAAGCTTCCTTCGTCCATAGGTGGCTCTCTGTTAGGCGCCTCTCCCTTCTGCCTTGGCCCATAGTGGTGCCTGCATTTCGGTTGCCTCCCCCACTGGATTATGAGCTTGGGGACAGTGATTTCTGGTTCATTTATTCAGATTATTTTAAAAAATTATCCCTGAATGAATGAATAAATAATAGCCAAAGTTACATGATACAGCCAACCTGAATTGCATATTTTAGTCATTAATTCATACATTCATTTATTCCAGAAACATTTATAGATCCTCACTACATGCCCAGCTCTGTGCTAGGTACTGGGGAGCTCACCATGTGGCAAGACGAACAAGAAGTCATCACTTAGAGTAGACTTACAGGTTCTCTAGTAGAGTAGGGCTTCCCAGCATCAGCACTACTGGCATTGTGGTATAGGTAATTCTTTATTGTGACAGCTGTCCTGTACATTGTAGCATGTTTACCAGCACCCCTGATCTCTACTCACTAAATTCCAGCAGCACTCCTTCTCACCAGTTGTGACAGTCAAAAATATCTACAGACATTGCCAATGTCCCCAGGGGGCAAA
>NW_007860298.1:0-624 GCF_000696425.1 Galeopterus variegatus
CAAATAATTTCATGATAGCACCTGAAGGATGGGAGCTGTTTGTCTGTTGAAAGAGTGTAGATATGAGTGGGGATGTTTTGCACCTTTTTAAAATATGAATTTGCCTTTGATTTTTCCTAGATTTACATAAAATAGTTTACACATATATGAAAATAGTGTCTCTCAAATGTTATTAAATTTAGCCCCTGATTTTACTCTAGTGCCTAGGCATGAATATCTTGATGCTTCCTAGATTTTTCCCTAACTTTTTCAAGTATAACTACTGGGCATTTAGAGGGGGAAACACGTCCATGTAGATTCCAGGGGCTCAGAGCACAGGTAACCAACTAATATCTCTTTCACCAAGGTCAAGCTCAACCCATCTACTGTCTGCCTATTTAATAAAATGAGTCTCCTTGGGAGCCCTGCTTTGGGAATGGTAATAACAGTGCAATATTAGAGAAGTCACCTGTCCCTCCGTGCTGGACAGACAGGGCGCTCTCTGTGCTGTGCTCTACAGAGGAAGCGGCACAGAGCAGGTTTGGCTTCCATGGGGCTGTTACAGGAGATCGTTTCAAACAAGTGTCTCTGCATGGCTTGAAGAGAACACAAATCTTTTCAAAGTTTTGGTGTGAGTTTTTTTTT
>NW_007860299.1:0-624 GCF_000696425.1 Galeopterus variegatus
TAAATGAAGTAATTTTGAATTAAACAAATGGAATAAAACTGCTAGTGGGATTTATAATACACGAGAACTATCTCAAAATGTACTCCACAGATTGCTTCTTTATATTGCAGAATGAATAGGATTTTTTTTTTCTGAAGAAACAAATCTGCACATTAAACAATCAATGTTTCTCATGATACACACTAGGTATTATTTCTGGGAATACTAGAGCTGGCATAACCTAGTTAAAATAGGTAATTTACTTAACTACATGCATAGTCCTTCTGGAGTAAAAACTGCTGCTTACTACGTGCAAAGAGAAACAATGACCTTCCTGGTTTGGAAACCATCAAAAGTACTTAAAAAAAATTTTTTTTTTGAAGCACTTTTTGCTCTACTCCCCCTCAAAACCCTGATGCACAATCCTTCCTCTGGCTACTTGAACTCCTCTTAGCTTTGAAAAACTAAAAGGTGGGGAGAGGATGAAGAGAGAAAAGAGGTATAAAGGTACATTCAGTCACAGAATGTGACTGAATCCTCAACAAGCAGAATGGATTGAAAAATCCAAGCATGACTAAAAAGTACATTCCCCACTAGTCAGTAGATTTTGCTTCCTATTTGTCACTGCCACCTTGGAGAGCAGGG
>NW_007860300.1:0-624 GCF_000696425.1 Galeopterus variegatus
GAGAACCATAGCTCCTCCTGCACTCTCCTTTTAAAGCCCTCAGAACCATGCCCCTGACCACTATTCTTAATCCACTACTACGGCATGGTCCTACAATCCAATCACCTCTTCAAGGCCCCACCTTTCAATTAGGATTTCCCACTCAACAATCAAATAGGACTTCCCACCCTCAACAGTTACAATGGAGACTAAGTTTTGGGGGGACATTCAGCCCAAGGCAGTGGTCTTATCTAACGGTACTAAACAACAACTGAGACTGTTTTTTTTTTTTTTTCCCTTTCTTTCGTGACCGGCAATGGATCGCAACCCTCAGTGTCGCGCCCGTACCGGACCGGGACTGGCAACGGGATCGCAACCCTCGGTGTTGTGCCCGCACCTCGCTCAGCCAGTGAACGGCCGGTCTGTATGTGGGATCCGAACCCTCGGCGGGAGCGTCGCCGCACTCCCAAGCGGCGCAGTAGCAGTGCGCCACCGGGCCGGCCCAACAACTGAGACTGTTTACCAAGTTTGTGAAATCAAGGAGTGGCTGTGGTGAGGTCCTTGCTATTTTTATAGAAGCATGAATTGACAGTCTAACATTCTGACACACGTAAACCTTTTTTTTTTTTTTTTGTCTTTTGTCTT
>NW_007860301.1:0-624 GCF_000696425.1 Galeopterus variegatus
TTTTCTTTGCTGCTGGCTATTCGAGGAACTAGCCAGCAGGAATGCAGCTAGCATTAGCTAGCTGTTAGCACACAAGGAACTCTCCTTATCTAAATGTAAAGTACCAGATTAATTACAAGTTCTTTGATCTCAATGGTCAAAGGAATTCTAACAAAGCCTTAATTCTCAAGGGAGGATTTCTGCAAAGAGGAGTAATCCACGATTATAGCGACCTCAATCTTAAAGAGCCTTTTTGGAACAAGAATAGGCATCAGGATAGAACTCACCTCTAAAAGAATGGAATGTCTTTCAGAGCCGGCATGGATGGACAGGGGATTACTTTTATTCCAGAGGCTGACTCTGGTGAGAGAAGATCTAATGACTCATCTAAGAATCCTCTATCATTCCTCTTTTGAGACAACCTAGATAAATATCTGGAAAGATTGCCTTGATGATGCTGCTCTAAATAATCACTGCCATATGTTGACTTGTTAATGTAATAAGTATTTAAAATGAGCCTTCCTGTGAAGACTGTGTTATGAGCTTTGGAGGTGGACCCTGGAAGTTTATTCATGGGTTTATGTACTCATTCAGCAATGTTTACTGAGTCTCTTCGCTGTGGGAGCACTGGTCCAATGTAGGGAC
>NW_007860302.1:0-624 GCF_000696425.1 Galeopterus variegatus
ACATTCCCCATCCCCAGCCCCAGAGAACCTCAAGTCCACTTTCTGTCTCTGTGGAATTGCCCGTTCTGGACATTTTGTGAAAATGGAATCACGTACTATGTGGCCTTTAAAATTTTTTTATTTATTTTTAGTAGAAAAATAATTGTATATATTTTTCGTCTACAACATGATGGTTCGAAATAGGTACCCATGTGTAATGGCTAAACCCAGCTAGGAAACACACGCACAAACACACCCTCGTATCACTTCCTGCACTAAGAACATACGAAGTCCTCTGTGCAGGGACCCTCAAGCATGGGAACAGCATGTTCCACGAGACACCTACAGAACACCATGCGGCCATGTGTCTGGATTACTTCACCTTCCAGGACGTTTGCAAGGGTCATCCACAAGGTTTGAGGTTGGGGTTGAGGGCCTGACCCGACCGACCTCTCTCCTGCTGGGACGTGTGTGGTCACGAGGCCCGTATGGGGTCACAAGGCCCATCCACAAACTGGGTCCTGGTAGGACATCCAAGGTCACAGGGCTCCTCTCTGTGCCCTTCCAATCCCAGCAGTGACCTCCAGCAGTGCACATAATGGACATGAAAGCAGGCACCTCCCTGGCCCTGTGGGACCTCCTGGA
>NW_007860303.1:0-624 GCF_000696425.1 Galeopterus variegatus
TGAGTAAGCCCAGCAGGCTTTCCCACACAAAGAAAACTTCTTGCTTCCGTAAGCTTAGCTTCCTGGCACTGGAATCTTCCAGTAGGCACAGCCACACTAGAATACAATGACAGACAACTGTGATTCTCTTTTTGTTTTCATAACTACATAGAGGCTGCTTGGGAAGTTGTTAAAGAGAAGACAAAAATTAATGGTGACACCTTGGCATCCATAAATTCAATATAGGAAATTTTAATAATTTAAGCTGTCTTCTTGCAGAACTGTCAGATTGAGCTACATCAAATTTAGATACCCTAATCTCCTTTCAAATATATATATATATATGTATGTATTTTTTTCCTCAGTCTACTACAGTGAAGAGAGAAAAAAACAACAAAACACTCCCAGTTCTCCACCTCCATTATCCATCATGCACTCTAGCTATTAGAAAAAAAACACAAATTTTCAATTATTTCTGTAAGCCATTCCCATCTCTTGAGATGATCACGCACACGATTCTCTCCTAAACCAATTTCTTTTCGATTACTGAGGGTGTTTATCTCGGCACTGTACAATTCACGGTACAAGTCTCCTAAGCAGCGCACCTTCTCACAAATCCCTCTGGCTGTCTTTATCCGAATAACC
>NW_007860304.1:0-624 GCF_000696425.1 Galeopterus variegatus
ATCAGGTGCTCAGGAGCTGGCAGGGAAGGCGGGACAGGAGCTGGCACCAGCAGCAGGACTGCTGGCACCTCAGGCTCTGCAGCTGGTGCAGAGGGGTTTTCTGGCACTGGACATGCCATGAAAATAGCTTCCATCACGGACTCCTCATCAAGAGCAGGTGCTGCATCATGCCCAGGACCTGGAGCTGGTGGCAGAGCTTGAGGTGGCTCTAGTGCTGGGGCAGGTGCTCTGGCCGGGGTTGCCTCGAGCGCTGCAGCCAGCGCCATCCTCCGTGATGGGCCTGGTTCCTGTTCTGGTGAGTTTGCATGGCTGTGAGCTCCACTTCCTCTGTCTCTGGAGCTGGATGTGGCGATGGACCTGCAGAAGGCAAAAGCTCTTGAGATGGTTTCTGCCAGCCCCATCCCACACCCACCCCCTATCTTCCAGTCCTGGCAGAGATGGGCTTGGTGACCCAGGAAGGCCAGCAGGAGCCTCCATGGGAGGAGCCTTCAGTCACTGGTGTGACCACCTTTCCCTTCTTCAGGGACACTGCCACACTCCTCTGTCTGTGTCCCTGCCCTGTCCCCACTGGAATGAGCTCCCCTTCAGGGCAGAGAGGGTGCTGTCTGCTCTGTGCCTTGTATG
>NW_007860305.1:0-624 GCF_000696425.1 Galeopterus variegatus
AATAAATGCAGGAAGAGAACCCCAATTCGTGGTTAATTTCCCAAACAGAAGGAATGCCTCTATCTTAAGGGTTCCAGGAGATTAACCCCTTTTCGGGGTTTCTCACTGCTCAGAAGAGATGGGCTTTGACTAATCTTTGGTTGCTCCGTCACCCAGGGGAAAAGGAGTGACAAATCCATGGGAGGCAAAGCAACAGACACCTGAGCCCAAAATAAATATTTTAGAAATCTCAGTGTCTCAAAATCCCTAAATCGATTCTTCTCTCAGCTAGTCTCTGTCTTCAGTATTAAACTTTTAACACTTGAGTTATAATTAGCAACATACAGTGCTCTCTTTCTAAGCAGAGGGAGTTAACTTGTACAAACCCAAATGTTCAGTCCCAGAAGACCCACATGTGATCCTGGCTGTGGCCAGTATTCAGGAGTTGTGATGTTGCTGTCACCACTGGGAACAAATTATATCCCTGGGCCTTTGGCTTCTGGGTTTATAAAACTATGAAGAGCCATGTGCATTTCCTTTAAGCTTGCCTCAAGAAACTAATAATCATGTTGCTGAACACCAAATAAATGCATGACATAAATGTCAAAACCCCATTCTAAATGTTTTCCTTAGAGAAATTGTTTT
>NW_007860306.1:0-624 GCF_000696425.1 Galeopterus variegatus
GGAAAAATAGAATTAAAAGACAATACAAATCTTTCCATGAACTTTTTGAAGTACCCTCATAAATGCATATTGTTTACCCTATGTCCTTATTTGGCTCTTGCCTGAGTTGAGAGATTAATATCTATGCATTAAAAATCATAATTTGAGTTTTTCTGTTTATTTTTCAATTCAATTTCTTCTTTTTTTTTTTACATATATTTTGATGCTGTGTTATTGTTGGTGCATGAAGATTCATGGCAGCTTTTTTGTTGGAATATAACATTTTTCTTTACAAAGTACCCCTACCGCAATTTTTTCACAAGGTAAAACCTTTGCCCCCAGTACTATCTTCTCTCTAAATTTTGTGCTGTTTCTCTCTTTTTTCTTTGTCTCCCCTCCAGCCCCCTTTTCAGGGCTCTGCTTTGGGATCGCTATGATACAGTTTTAGAGAGCTATCTTATTCAGTGTATAATTGGATTTTACCTTTTGAATCAATTCTTTTTAGCTGGTTGATTTCTTTTTGTTTTGTTTAAATGTGTTCTATAAATTTTTCTGGTTTCTATGTACCTTTGTATTTTTTTCGTAGGTGGTTTGAAAGCTTTAGAGACTGATCAATTTTCCAGTTTATCTTTGATACTTAGGAAA
>NW_007860307.1:0-624 GCF_000696425.1 Galeopterus variegatus
ATGTGGGATCCGAACCCTCGGGCGGGAGCGCCGCCGCGCTTCCCAAGTGGCGCACTATCCCGTGCGCCGCCGGGCCGGCCCGACAGTGAGTATTCTTTTCCGTAAAGCTGTTTGAACTCGTGGGAACAATTTTGAAATAAAAACTTGGCAAAATTAAGATGCTGGATCAAAAAGTATAAACAAACTTAGTTTGATTAGATATTGCCTAAAATAGTACACTGCTTTTTTTTTTTCACCCTGTTGATAAAACACCGATGGATGATCTAGGAGAATACTAATTTCCTGAGACTCTTACCAACCCCAGATCTTAACCTCTTTTATGCATATCAGGTGAAAAATGCTATTTCATTACTGAAATTTTTCTTTCTATAGCATACAGGGTTGAGACTCTACACGATTTGTTCCATGGCTGTATTTCTTCTTCTAAGAATTCTCTGTTCATATTCTTTGGAACTTTTGTATTGGATTGTAGATCTATTTCTTATAGATTTTTATGGATTATCTACATATTAAGGACATGAATACTTCTGTCATTGTAAGTTGCAGATATTTTTCCTACTTTTTTTTGTCTTTTCATTTTATTTATGGAGACTTTTGTGATAAACTCTCATGGTCAAACTTGGC
>NW_007860308.1:0-624 GCF_000696425.1 Galeopterus variegatus
ACCTCCAGGGGCTCCTGCACTCAGGCTGAGTTTTCCCCATGAAACAGCTCTCCAGGTGCTCCATTGTCCACAGACTCTCAAGCTGTCTGGCAGCTCTGCTAATCATTTACCAGCTTTGGCTTCTTCCTGGGCTACTGTGGGCAGCGTCTGATTTGGATCCGTGATTCCTATCTTCAAAGTCCTGGGACCAGGATGGCTCATGTTTTAATGAACAATATGTAGCCTTGATGCCTGGCCAAGGTGGGGGCCTGAGCATCCCAGATAAGACATTATATGGAGCTACTTTTTCTGCATATGTGCCACTTTCAACCTCAAATTTCCGGTGATGTAATGCACAATTCTGTCTTACTCCTCTGACTGTTGACATCCCTGTCCCAGCTGCCAGGAGTGGTCATGAGGTAGAGACCAGGAATGAATGGTATCTGCTTGTCCCCCCACATCCACCATGTCCCTAGATCCACAGCTCCTGGGCACTAGAATAATATTACTAGTGAACAAGCGCAGTCCTCTCTCATACCTGCAGTCCATTCTAGGTAGGACTGGGCTACACAGCAACATGTACTTCCCTTTCCTGTCTCTTGCAAATGTAGTGTCTGACAGCTCTGTGAACTGTCAGGGAGGTAG
>NW_007860309.1:0-624 GCF_000696425.1 Galeopterus variegatus
ATGTATGTACTGCTCTTAGACCCTGAAGGAATAAAGTTACACAGCTGTAGGAGCCAGGGGAAGACATCCCCTTCAACACCCTGAAGGTTCTCTAAGAAAAAAAAAATACAGATTCATATGAAAAAAAGGCATAACAAATTTTATTTGATCATAGTTTTATGTGATACGGGAGCCTTCAGAATGAAGACCCAGTGATATAGGTAAAATTGTCTGTATTTATGCTTAGGTTATATGAAGCAGGCACAGCCATGCACAAGTGTGGTTGGACAAGGAAATTATGATCTAACGCTGATAGACTGAGTGGGGAAACCCAGGAAGGACAGTATGTTTTGACTCTTCTTGGACTCTCTGTGTAGCATTCTTCCAGTGTATGGGGCAGGACCCTTTCTGGAATGGGGTTCTTATGACCTACCATCGGATGAGAAAGGTCAGAGAACTTCTTTATGGCCAGCTCCAAGACAAGGAGGCATGGGGGGAAGTTTAGAGGGTATCTATGACTCGCCTTGGGGAAGAGGGATTCTAGTTTCTATGGCTGGCCTCAGGGGAGGATGAAGCTGAGAGACAGGAGGGCAAGAGATGGTTAGAGGTGAACTTTGCTTTTGAGGCTGCTTCTGAGGCCTTCAC
>NW_007860310.1:0-624 GCF_000696425.1 Galeopterus variegatus
TTGGCACGGTCAGACTTTTTAGTTCTAGCCATTCTAGTGCATGTAGGGATCTCCTCACAGTCTTAATTTGTGTTTCCCGGGTGACTAGTGATGTTGAATGTCTACACTGATCTTTGATTTCATTTCCAACCTCTGGTGAGCTACTCTGGAAAAATATGAGAAGTAAAATCTGGGATGGAAACAAAATAGGTAGTAAAATTTCTTTTTAGGGAATAGCTGAACCTTCGCCTTGATTTGACGTCCTGTTCTGAGTGACCTCAAAGCCTCCAGGAGTCCAAAGCTGAAGCGTCCAACCAGAGTCCCATGGGACACAGTGGTGCCCCTACCCCGCTGGCCAGTGGCTTCCTGGCTCAGCCCAGTGGGTTAACGTCCCTAGTGGAGCACACGGCTGGCCCAGTGACTGGCTCGGGAGGGGCGTGGGAGGAGCTGTGCACGCCTCGCCCTGTGCATGAAAGCTGAGGCTGCTGTGCGCATTCTTAGATGCTCATAACAGTCACTGAAGGGGTTAATGTGCTTCCTGGGTTGGCCGATGGTCACTGTCAGGGTGCTGCCACCCAGTGGGGTCAGGCAGCGTAGGGTGGGATCGGGACATTTTAAGGCAAGGCCTCTTGCTTTCTTTCTCGG
>NW_007860311.1:0-624 GCF_000696425.1 Galeopterus variegatus
GTCCAGGGGTATCACAATCCACTCGTTTCACCCTGATGTCTGGCTTGGATCCTGAAGGGACCGCTGCTTCTGGTCAGCAGGAACTAGCCTATGCTGGAAGTCCACCCTGTTGATCTTCTCCAGCTTGGCTAGCTTGGGGTATGGGAGCTCCGAGCCTCTTAAGTCTCTCCTGGAGGCGGGGATGGCCTGGGCCGGAAGTCCCACCCCACCTGCCTTCTCTGGCCTGGTAGGCTTGGGGCATGTGGGCCCAGAAACTCTAAAGTCTCTGTACACAATGGGGAGCAACCTAAACTGGGGCCCCATGGCATGTGGCTCCCATCCGCTCCAGCACAGATCTTGGGTCCTATGGTGCTGCTCCTCAATAGCTGCAAATTGGTCGCTCTGTGGGAGAGAGTGGCACCAGGAACTGACTACTCAGCCATCTTTACCAGAACTCCCAAAACTTTCAACAACTACTTGTATCTGCAGACTTTTTCCATGTGGGAAGTTTGGAAGGGGGGAAGGACAGACAAAAATTATTTCCTTAAATCATGCTATGTGTGAGAGTGTGCATGTATGTTCATCTGTCTATGTTGTGGGAAGATGATGGCAAAGGAAAGTAGAGAGCAGAAGGACACCCCAAAA
>NW_007860312.1:0-624 GCF_000696425.1 Galeopterus variegatus
AAACAGCATCAGAGAGGCTTCCCCGCTTAGAATCCAGCATAACTCACTGAACCGAAGATGTAGCAGTGACGAGAGAATTTGAGCTCCAAACAGTTTGTTTTTGGAAATTAGAAGCGAAATCACACTGCAAACGGCATTCAAGCAGGCGTGAAAATTGTGGTGTATATCTCTGAAAAAACACTCACTGGAGGTTCACCTTTTACAAGCAAATTTTACTCTAAGGGAACAGAGAGCACAATTTGCTCCTTAAATCGAGCATGTAGGAATTGAGGTTTGCAAGTTCTTTGTGAAAACCCGTTAAAGCCTATGGGGGTAACGGCTTGTGAGACTTCTTTTTCAAAATCTCTGTCAAGAAGCGTCAGAGAGGCTTCCCCGCTTACAATCCAGAATAACTCACTGAAGCGAAGATGAGGCAGTTATAAGAGAAGTTGAGCTGCAAACAGTTTGTTTTTGGAAATTAGAAGCAAAATCACACTGCAAATGGCATTCAAGCAGGCGTGAAAATGTGGTGTATATCTCTCGAAGAAACACTAACTGGAGGTTCAGCTTTTAAAGGCAATTTAAACTCTAAGGGAACAGAGAGCACAATGTGCTTCTCACATCTAGCATGTAGGAATGCAGGTT
>NW_007860313.1:0-624 GCF_000696425.1 Galeopterus variegatus
AAATAAAATTTAACAGTATATAAAAAAGATATTTTATCAAAACCAAGTGGTATTCCTTCCACATATGTAACTAGGTAACTGGGTTTAACAGAGAGAGAGAGAGAGAGAGAGAGAGAGAGAGAGAGAGATTGTGTGAATATGTACATGTTAAACATACATTGCTGAAAGGAATACACAAATTTAAGAAGGCAATTTAGCAACATGTATCAGATGCTTTAAAATAGCTATACTCTGCATTTCCATTTCTAGAAATATACCCTAAAGAAATCACCTAATAAGAGTACAAAGTAATAGGTTAAGTATGTTCATCAAAAGACTCTTTATAATAACAAAAATTTTTAAAATTTTACTTGATATTATTTGAAATACAGTGAAAAGACATATGATATAATGTCATGGAGCCACTGCTAATTACACGGAGGGTCAGGGTTTATTAACATGGAAGATGAGAAGGATATATTGCTAAATAATGAAAGCAGCTTTTTACAGGATCTGTTTTTTGTGTGACACCATACTTATAACAAAATATATTAGAATGTCTAGAAATTTTGGAGAATAAACCATAATCATTTCTGCATTGGTATTATGAATAAATTTTAAATGTTGCCTTATTGTTTTTATATA
>NW_007860314.1:0-624 GCF_000696425.1 Galeopterus variegatus
TCTTAAGTAGAGGATGTACTGTCTCTTCACTTAATGGTTCTACCCACTTTGCATTGTCTCAAATTCTGTTATGGACTGTTAACATTTTTTAAGCTGTTTTCTCTGTATAACACAAATCTCCTCATTTCTTTCATGACACAGGTCACCTGTTCAAAGGTGCGTTTCACTTCAAATTATTTCCTGTCTTTGTCACAGTAATAAAACAAATTGTATCCCCCTGCACCCTTCACACATACTGTCACAAGCAGTCTCACTCCTAAGGGTCTACAAAAATGGATAAGGAAAATAAAACTGCTTTTCCTTGCTGCCCAAAGGCACTAAAACTTCACTGATGTGTTATTAATGCATTTGATGATTTTATTCTACTGTCTTCCCGCCAAACTGTGCTTTGCATTAGTATTTTCTCTCACATTGTAATTGTCTACAAGGCAAAGATATGCCTGCATGTTTGTCTTTGAACATTGAGATTAAACAATTAATAAATGTCTTTTGTTGTTAGTGCATTTGTTGTTTCACGCTATGTGATCTCATTTCATAGCCAAACATACTTGAGAGGGAGGTTAGATGTGGGACAAAGATATTGAATAATTAGCTCACAGTCACACATTTATTAGATGATCTAGA
>NW_007860315.1:0-624 GCF_000696425.1 Galeopterus variegatus
CCAGGCCTACCTGACTCCCAAGCCTGCACTCTCTTCACTATATTTGGAATATTTGAAACACATCTACCCAAGTTAGAGGTAGAAAGCCATAGAGATAGGTTGACTGATCATTCAAACTTGATTTCTATTGAGAGAAAAGGTAGAGGAGGCTATTAAAAATTAAGCCAGATTAACGTACTAACTGAGACTGTCCCCAGCAAACCCAAATGCATAGTCACCTTATACAGGGGGCAATTACACAGTATCTCCAAGCTGGTTTCACCAAATGTTGTTAGCCTGGATGAACCACTGAACTGACCCTGTGAATGCTACCACAATGCCTTTGGCATTCCTCTTTCAAGAGTTGTATCACACAGAACTAGAGTAATATTTTCCATGTCTTTCTTCCCTGTAGGTTGTGGGTTTCTTGAGGAAGGGATGACTCCTAGTTTATCTCTGCCTTTCAGTGTAGCACCGAGCTTGAAACAGGCTTGATGTTCAGTCAGTGTTAGTTGAATGAATGGCCCACAGTTTGGATTCTCTTGTTTAAAGGCAAGCCTCTGTTCTATGTGCTTTGGGCCACACAGAGCTCTTTATTTGGTGGGTGTTTAGTAGGAAAAAACAACCAATTTACTTTCTCCTACT
>NW_007860316.1:0-624 GCF_000696425.1 Galeopterus variegatus
TTCCATCACCAAAGGGTACCCCATGTCGCCCTTTTAGGGACATACCCACTTCCTTCCACACCCAGCCCCTCCTCACGTCCTGCCAGACACTAACCTGTTCTTCATTTTTATAATTTTATCATTTCCAGAATGTTATATAGAGGGAATCACAGTTATGTAAGCTTTTTGTATTTGATTTTTTTTTTTAAACAATTTGGCATAGTTTTCTGGAGATTCATCCAGTTCATTGTGTGTATGAACGCTCCATTTCTTTTTATTCTTGAATAGTATTCCAAGGGATGGATGTACCACTGTGTTTTTGTTTTTAAACCACAAGCCCTTGAAATACATCCGGCCTGTTTCCAGGGCTTGACTGTTACACATAAAGATGCCCAGAACATTCTGGTACACAATTTTGTGTGAACGTAAATGGTTAGTACTCCAGGAAAAACGCCCAGGAGTGTGATTGCTGGGTTGTATGGTAATTGTATGCTTAGGTTTTGTAAAATTAATATACTTTATTACTAGAACAATTTTAGATTAACAGAGAATTGAGCAGACAGTGCCGTTTGTATATATCTCCTCTCTCTCCTGCATAATTTCCTCTATTATTAACATCTTGCATTAGTGTGATACATGTGTTAC
>NW_007860317.1:0-624 GCF_000696425.1 Galeopterus variegatus
AGTAATTAAACATAATTGGTGGATGTTTAAAAATAAGCCAGGCCTAAAAAGGGAAATACCTCATGTCCTCATTCACATGAGGGAGCTATGAAAGAAAGAAAAACCACAATAAAATGTCGAAATTCAAGAAGGAGAGAATAGACCTATCGTTAATAGAGGTGGAAAGGGGGAGCAAGGCTAGGGAATAACTGGGTGAGGGACACAAAGAATACTTTTTATTTCTAATAATGAACATGCTAATAATATTGACATGATCATCATATATTGTGCACAAATTCTGATAGTAAATTCTGTACCCCATAAATTAGTATAAAAAATTATGTTTCAATTCAAAAAATAAACTAAGAAATATATTTAATAATTATATATTTAATTTTATGCACAAATTGGTTATACTTTTATTGGAACTTATAAAAATGAAATAACAAATTGTGTGAAGAAAAGAATAGGAAGAACAGTATCCTGGGTTCTTGTCATTTCTCTACAAATCGTATCGAACAGCATCTCTGTTTTGAAAAACATAATCACTTTTAGGGATTAGTCTACCTGTATTCTAATCACAGAAACTGACTTTCTAAATGGTATTTAATGTTCGTGGCACTGCATGAGACAGATCACTTGGTA
>NW_007860318.1:0-624 GCF_000696425.1 Galeopterus variegatus
GCTGGCTAAATCGAGGTTCTTGGTGTCTTTAACAAAGAATTAGGCAGAACACACCAGAGGTGAAAAGCAGAGAGCAGTTTTATTTAGCAAAGAGAGTGTACACTCCAGAGAGGATGGAGCAGGTTCGAGCTAGAGAGAGTGGCTCAAGAGCAGAGATGATTAGAGAGACCATTACATTCTCGGGGGTTTAAGTCCTCTTAGCTGGATTTTGTTGTTTGGTCATTTTTTGAGCCCTGAGTGTAGTCTCTGTCCTATGGGTTAAAGTTATTGGTATCCTAGCTGGTGGAAGCTCACTGGTCCAACTGAATGGTGCCCAAGGCTGGGGGTGGGGAGCTCCCTGTCTGGAATTATCTTTGTCTCCTGTGGCCGCTTTTGTGCATGTGCATGCTTACGTCCCATTTGCAAATAGCCAGGTTTCCTCCTCCCACTTTTGTCTCTATCTTACTTCCTGCCTTAATCTCTCTAGTTTTACTAAAAACTAAAGATTTATAAGATTTTTTCCCCCAAGTTCGCAAGCTAAAACTGGACAACTCGATAAAAAACTTCACATAAATCACCATAACAGATCATGTATGGACTGATGCTGTGTGGGTCATTTGGAGAGTTCAGCAGAGCCCCTGAAGA
>NW_007860319.1:0-624 GCF_000696425.1 Galeopterus variegatus
GGTACGGGCGCGACACTGAGGGTTGCGATCCATTGCCGGACACGAAAAAAAGACAAAAAAATAAATAAATAAATGGCCCATACTAGGTGTCAAGCAGTGACTCACGGGATGGGGATACAGCCATGAATGTGATGGACACGTCCTGGTTCTCCCAGAGCTGACTCATTAGTGGCCATTCACCAACATTCTCACTAGACAAGCCATGGAAATAACTGCAGGTTTTAATGAGAGAATAAAGTATGAAAAATAAATTTCTGTTGTTTATAAGCCACCCAGTTTATGGTATTTTGCTATAGATGCCCGAACAGACTAAGACAGCGAGTAGTAGACGGGGGTAGGGGTGAGCGTAGCGGGGAGGTGCAGTTCCCAGGAGCAGGTAAGAGGATCTTATCCAGCTAAGACATTGGAAGTCCAGGGACCAAAAAGCACCATAAGTAAAGTCAAATGACAAATGGCAAACCAGTGAAAATTTCAACTCATGTACGAAGAGCTAAAGCCTCCCTAATAGATAAGGCATTTTCTTTCTAGAAATAGAAAGAAAAGTATACACTCAGTGGGAAAGAGGCAAAGAAAATGACCAGGAAAATACAAATAGCTCTTAAACATATTGAAAGATGCTTTGAA
>NW_007860320.1:0-624 GCF_000696425.1 Galeopterus variegatus
ATACATTGTATAATTGTATTGGTAATATTTTGTTAAGAAATTTTGCATATATAATCATAAGGGCCATTTTTCTGTAGTTTTAATTTTTGTACTGCTTTTTTTGTTTGTTTTTGGTATCTGGAAAATACTAAATTCATGAAATGAATTGGTATGTCTTCTATCCTGTTTTCTGGAAAAGATTTTTTAGAACTTGTGTTAGTTTTTCTTTAAACATTTGAAAGAATTCTCTCATGAACCCATCTTGTCTTGGAAACTTATTTTGGGGACTTTTTAAATTACGAATCCAAATTTGCGGTGTGGTGTTTGGCTTGAGCAGAACACTTATTGCCTAAATGTTTTTACCTATGGGCTGCTCCTTTCCTGGCTCTTTGGCTAGACAGAAAAACTTTCATACAGACTTGTCTGTTGTTTGTTTTTCTCTGTTCCTGTTGGCATTTTCAGGTTGCTGCCTTCTTTACTTCCAAGTCTGGGATATATGAGACAAAAAGAAAACTCGGGAACTCACTGCCCTATCAGTCTTTTAGTCTCAAGGTGCCTAACTAGTCCCTCCTCTTCTCTCCAATTTTTGGAGTTTTCTTATGTTTGTTTTATATATAATGTCCAAGGTTTTTAGCTGAACTTAGT
>NW_007860321.1:0-624 GCF_000696425.1 Galeopterus variegatus
TGACAAAGAACATGTAACCTCTGTGAATTGTTTGGAAAAATTCAGAACGTTGAAAAAACACAGAATGTTGATATATGCTGGCTGTTTCTTTGCAAAGGTCTGCAACGAGATGTACTTGGGTTAGTTATTACAGGTGATTTTAAGAAGCAGCGTTAGCAATAAAAAGGCCTCTGGCTTAAGTGCCCACATTACAATTTCTCAGTTAGTTGGGGTCCATTCTAGTTTTGAAGGTCAGGTTAAGAGTGATACTTTCTTGCCTAAAGTAGTATTTTCAGAGAGCTTCAAAGTAGACACCCTTAAATAGATGGAGAACAAAATGTGCTGAGCAAAGAGACCAGTAAATAAAAGAAGATAGTCTGCAAGCATAGCAGCACTGCCTACATTAGATCTTTGATTATGGTTATTTGCCCATGGATCTGACTGTGAGCAACCAGACCAAAGCATAATAAGATTTTGAGGAAATTGCATTGATCTGCAAAGTCCAATGTGTGTTTGACCTTTGAAGCAACTACAGAGCCTCCCAAGTGTCTTTGCAGAATATAGAACCAAAATATGTGCAGCTCAAAGGAGGAAATGTTTTCTAATTCTCTCTTAAGAAGAAAAGTATAGGGTAATCAGATACTT
>NW_007860322.1:0-624 GCF_000696425.1 Galeopterus variegatus
CGGTCCCGGTCCAGTACGGGCGTGACACTGAGGGTTGCAATCCGTTGCCGGACACGAAAAACAACAACAACAACAACAAAAAAAAGCAGCCCCATTTTCTGATAACATCAAAGAGAATAAAATACATAGAAATAAATTTAAATACATTTAACCAAAAAGGTGCAAGGTTTATATGCTGAAAACTACAAAACACCATCAGTGAAAGAAATTAGAGAAGACTAAATAAATGAAAAGATATTTCATGCTTATGGATCCAGAATACTTAACATTATTAAGATAGTAATACCTCTCAAATTGATCTACAGATTCAACGTGATGTCTATCAAAAGCCCAGAGGCCTTTTTGCAGAGATTGACAAACTGATCCTAAAATTAATATGAAAGCTCAAGGGACCAAGAATGATCAAAACAATCTTGATACAGAAGAACAAAGTTGAAGTAATCAAAATTCTCAATTTCAAAATTTACTACAAAGTTGCAATGAGCAAGACAGTGTGGTGCTGGCATGAAGTAGATGTATAGATCAATGGAATAGAATTGAGATTTCAGAAAGTAACCCTTACGTTATGGTAAGTTGACTTTTGATGGGGGTGCCAAGATAATTTAAAAGGAAAGAATAGTCTTT
>NW_007860323.1:0-624 GCF_000696425.1 Galeopterus variegatus
TCATGCCATCTGCAAATAGAGAAAGTTTGACTTCATCTTTTCCAATCTGGATTCCCTTTATCTCTTTCTCTTGCCTAATTTCTCTAGCTAATACCTCCAGTACTATGCTCAACAGAAGTGGTTAGAGTGGACATCCTTGTCTTGTTCCTATCCTTAAGGGAAAGACCTTCAATTTTTCCCCATTCAGAATGATACTGGCAGTGGGCTTGTCATAAATGGCTTTTACTGTGTTAAGATATTTTCCTTCTACACCTAATTTGTTGAGAGTCTTTATCATGAAGGAATGTTGAATTATGTCAAATGCTTTTTCTTCATCTATTGATATAATCATGTGAACTTTGTCATTTAGTTTGTTGATGTGATGTACCATATTTATTGACTTTTGTGTGTTAAACAATCCTTGCATCCATGGGAGGAATCTCACTTGATCATAGTGTATAATATTTTAATATGTTGCTGTATTCTGATTGCTAATATTTTCTTGAGGATTTTAGCATCTAAGCTCATCGAAGATATTGGCCTGTAATATTCTTTTTTTATTGTGTCTTTATCTGATTTTGATACCAGAGTTATGTTGGCCTCATAGAATGAGTTTGGGAGAGTAGAGTCCATTTCAATTGCTTA
>NW_007860324.1:0-624 GCF_000696425.1 Galeopterus variegatus
AAAAAAAAAAAATCAATAGAAACTGACCTACTTGTAACACAGGTAATAAAAAGTTTAAAGGACATTAAAATATTTTTTTATGACTGTTCAAAAAGAAAGAGAAAAAGTTGAAGTTCTTAAGTAGAGACGTTACATATATATATATATAACTTCAGAGAGTTCATGGAAAAATAGAATTAAAAGACAACACAAAATTTTTCATGAACTTTTTGAAGACCTCTCATGTGTATATATGTATGTATAGATAGTCTTTACAACAATTTTAAAAACACATTGTAATTATACATATATATGCAATACAATCTAACGTGTTGATACATATACATGGTATAATAATAACTGGGTTAGGGTAGTTAATGTATCAACCACTTCATGCATTAATCATTTCTTTGTGTTGAAAACTTTCAGAAGCCTCTCCTCTAGCTAGTGTGTAATATACAAAATTTAACTGTTAACCATAGTCACTCCACTGTGCAATAGAATGTCAGAACTTATTTCTTCTAATTGAATTTTGTAGCCATTGCACAACTTCTCCATATTTTCCCTCCCCGCCCATCCCCTCTTCTCTCCAGTCTCTGGTAACCACTGTTCTACTCTATGCCTCTATAATATCAGTTTTTTTTT
>NW_007860325.1:0-624 GCF_000696425.1 Galeopterus variegatus
TGAAATTGTGTATGTTTAAAAATAGAACACCATGGCCTTGCTCTTAGTGTCATGACAACTCCCAGATGAAAGCTCTCAGGGCTGGTTTTGTTTGTTTGTTTGTTTCTTGAAAGAGGGAATCGGAGACTACACAGGACCAGAAAATAAAGGTTTTAAGCCTTCCTAACAGTGATGACTCCAGCCTTCCCTTCTATGTCAAACGGATGAGAGGGATAAGTAATGGAGAAAGAGATGCTGTTGGATGTAATTTTAATGCTCACGGAATTTTTGTGAATGTATTTCTATGAGTGCGGGTTTGATCTGAGACCTTGCTAAGTCCCATGGTTTGGGAGATGCCATAAGGACAATCATTTCTCCTAGGATTCTGCTTACTATTGGCTTCTGTGACCATAAAGGCCACAATTACAGGGTGGGGGTGGGTATTGTGTAGATGCTGGGTAGATTTTGATTATCCACAAAAAAGAAACATTGGTCAAATTCCTATATAGTCCCATGAGCATACCTGTCTGGAAGCTTTTGCACGCGCTGTTTCTTACCTGGAGCAGTTTACTGCCCGTTCCTTCTACTAGCTAAAACCTACTTATATTTTAGACTACAGATTAAAATTCTCTTTCTGGAATATCT
>NW_007860326.1:0-624 GCF_000696425.1 Galeopterus variegatus
GCTTTCATTCTCTTTGGAACCCCATCCTGGCTTTCCTAGAGTTTTTTGCCCATCTTAAGAGTTCTTAGGTCTATGCAGATATGTCCTCGAGTCTGTGATTACAAACTCCCCCACCTTCTCCTTTTGGAGAACTGCTTGGCGGAAAGAAAACAGAGACCATGAGGGAAGGGTCAATTCTTCCCTGCCAATCTCCTTCACCTTGGAGGCTGCCTTATCCCCTCCACTTTTGTTCTACCTTCCGATAAATCTCAGCTCTGCCCCCCCACTCTACCCCTGCCAACCGTTAATTCCCAGGTGGAATGAAAGAAGGAAGAACCTATTAAAATCCTACCAGCTTTTTGACTTTGGTTGGCCCGTTGGAAAGTAGATCCTCAAGGACCTAATAAGTAAATTTTACCAGGCATGAGTGGGGGATGTTCTAGACTCGTTCGTAGACTCTATCTTGATCTTACTAAAAGTGAGAGGACAGATTAATACTTGAAATACTAAACAATAATTATTTTTATAGTTGGTACAGATAAGAGTGTGGTTGAAACTGTGATGATTTGACATGGCATACTTGTCACTTGGGAGGAAGGGGAGGATAGAGGACCGGGACAGTGGGATTTTTTACTGTATACTTTT
>NW_007860327.1:0-624 GCF_000696425.1 Galeopterus variegatus
GATGAAAGCATATTTCCATTTAAATTCATTCATTGATACATATTTATGGCACATCAACACTGGTAATAAATTCAGTGTAAGAAACAAAGCCTAATCCTATATAAATATTGCTTTCAACAACCTCCTCATAAGCCTATAGATTAAGAGATATAACACATTTGTTTAAATATTTAAATGAGCTAGACCAAACTGTAGTATGTAGGAATGCACACTTGGGTGATAAAACAATATGTAAACTCAAGGACATGATTACCATAAAAATAGGGACAGTAGTTCCTTGTGGGAGTAGGAAGTAGCTATGGTTAGGGTGAGACATCTGGAAGGGTCTTTGAGGGTGAGAGACAAAGTTCCTTTTACTGGTCTGGGTAGTCTCCCTGCCTTACAGTGATTCATTAAGCTATGCATTGAATTTGTGAGGTTTGCTGTAACCCTGTTTCATTTTACAGTAAAAAGATTTTTTTAAATACAAAAAAATAAAAGAAAGACCTTCCTCATAGTAACCTGAGGTCACAGGAAAGGAAGCTCCCTCCAACCACACTTGTAACAATTATTATAAGTATAATTAATGATTTAAAAAAACACTAATATTTAATTACATATTCAGGTATGATACATTATCTCATT
>NW_007860328.1:0-624 GCF_000696425.1 Galeopterus variegatus
TTTATAATTGAAATGTTCTGTAGCTTTCCTGTATGAGTATCAATATTCTGGATGTGATATTGTATCCCAGTTTTGTAAGATGTTACCACTGTGGAAAACTGGGCAGAGGGCACAAGAGAGCTCTGCATTATTTCTTACAACTGCATGTGCATCTACAACAATCTCAAAATAAAAATTTACTAAAAAGAAAAACACAAAAAAAAATAGTACAGCTTTCTCATCTCTGCCAAAGAACAAGGTGAAGCATGATAAATGTTGTCAGCAAAAGTTCCAAACTAGAGTTCTTTTGGATTCCCAGTTAGAAAACAGTCTGATAAGATCTAACAGCTGATAAGACAACTTTTATGGAAATAAGTATTAAATAAAACCATTGTTTTGTGGGAAATTAAAAAATACAAAAGTACAAAACGTCTTCCAGGAGACCCTGAGCCTTTTGAATCGCTGAACTAATATAGCATAGTCACTGTACTTCAGGAGGATACACAGCAAACTGGACTTTCTACATCTCACAGGAAAAAAGAAAACACATCTGATTTCCTTACTTATAACACCTTAGAAATGCATATAATTGCTATTCTTAATGCCAAAATCTGGTTTTCTTTTTCTGATTCCTTTTTTTTTTTT
>NW_007860329.1:0-624 GCF_000696425.1 Galeopterus variegatus
TGTTGATTGTGGAGCACGTTTGGCTTATTTGGCTCCAACTTCTCCTGCCTATAGTTGTGTAAAAAAACCCCAATTTGCACCCACTAACAACAATGGCCCTAAGCCTTGTCCCTGTCAATCTTTTGTGGAAACATTACATAGTACTTGTTATGGTTCATATCAATTGTGTATTTCAAATAATCAAACATATTTTACTGCTATTTTAACTAGAAATTATGAAGAAACATTTGGAGGGGATCTTGCTGGCCCTCCATCTGCAGTGGGGCTTGCTTCTAATAAATATGCCCAAGCTCCCTGTTTGGGACCCGTAGGAAAGCCTATATGCTGGTCTATTACCCCCTCTGTCCATATGTCTAACGGAGGTAAACCACAAGATCAAACCAAAACCCTTAAGGTGGAAAAAAAAATTCAGGAAATGCATGATACCCTATTTCCTCAACTTACCTATCATCCATTAGCTTTGCCAGAAAATCAAAATAAATTAAATCTAAATCCTCAAACCTCTCATCTTCTTTATGCTACTTATAAATTGCTTAATACAAGTAATCCTAACCTTGCTCAAAACTGCTGGCTATGCTTGGTCATGGGACGACCTATACCTGTAGCTTTTCCATATTTATCCCT
>NW_007860330.1:0-624 GCF_000696425.1 Galeopterus variegatus
ATCAGCTCATAAATCTCCATTTCTTTAGGATAGGTTATAGGAGCTCTGTTACTTTCCTTTTCGTGATGTCATTTTGCCTAATTTTTCATAATCCATGTAATCTTCTGTTGGTGTCTGTGCATCTGAAGAAGTAAAGCCCTCTTCCTATCTTTATAGACTAGTTTCAACAGGTACAGACCTTCTCCTGTCAGGTCCCTAGACTGATGGTACTATCTTCGTGATAGTTGACAAGGGCTGGAGCTGGGTTATGTGGCTGCTGCCAGGTTCACAGTCAGGTCTGTGGTTGGTGGGCCTGTTATTGGTGTAGTGGTTGGGCTTGGTTCCTGCCAGGTTCCCAGGTGGATAGGACTGCCTCTGGAATTGTGGTTGAGCTCAGCTGGAGCCAAGTCATGGGGTTGCTTCTGGGTCTGCAGTTACACCTGCCATTGGCAGGGTTAACCGGGGTGCAAATATGAATGGCTTCTACTGTCCTGGGTGGTCTCCTACCAGGTCCCTGGACAGTTCCCTGGGTATACAGGACTGCCTCTGGGACTGCTGTAGAGTGGGGCTGGAGCTGGGTTACCAGGCTGTTTCAGGGCTCACAGTCAGGTCCAAAGTTGGTGGGCCTGTTACCAGGGGCATTAT
>NW_007860331.1:0-624 GCF_000696425.1 Galeopterus variegatus
GGATGGTAAAATAAATGGTAAAGAATTTCCAGTATTACTTGAGATTATATTTTAGTCAAGCACAGTATCAACTGGAAAAAATTCAAGAATCTTTGTGAAGATGGGATCAATTCTACAGTGGTCAAAGCTTAAGTGACAGTGCTCTTATCAAAGCCACTGCAAAATATGAAGGCCTCAGTAGCTACTGCATCATTCGCTAATGATATTTTGCTTAGAAGTGTTTTCCACTCAATTTTTCAGTGTGTTGGTGAGACATTAAAAAAAATAATAGGACAACTTTTGCCAAAAATAGCATAGTTTGATTCATCATCATTTTATACAAATATGTAATGAAACAGGAAGTAACTTTGAAAGTCATCTTAACTACACTGATGGATATTTGTTTTAACTGTGGTGGGGGAGGGTACTAGACTTGAGAAGAAAAATTTGCTAAAAGAGTACTGGATTAGCGCACAGAATCTCAGGAGGGCGAGGAACAAGGCTCAGAGTGTATGCAGCTCAGAGCAGTGTCCCAAGACATGCTGCAGAAAGGGTCCATGAAGACCTTAGCACAGACCTTAGTTACTAGCACAGACCCTGCCACTTGTACCACTGACCCCAGTGACACTGGATCCTGGGGTGTCA
>NW_007860332.1:0-624 GCF_000696425.1 Galeopterus variegatus
GCACAATGGAGTTTTCCAGAAAACACATGACATGTGATATTGAAACACACTGAATGCAGAAACAGATAGAGAATCCAGCTGTCTTCTATAAAGTGCTATGTACATTGTGGCATTTTGTCATTGTAGTTTTCATGGCTGGCGAGTATGGGGATATGAACCCACAACCTTGGTGTTATAAAGGCTGTGCTCTGACCAACTGAGCTAACCGGCCAGACCCAGCTGTCCTCTATTAAGCCAGGCATTAAAGAGATTTTCAGCAATGTAAGGCAGTGCCTCTCTTCTCATTCTACTTGTGAGGATAGGCCAGGCTTGGCACTCATTGGCCCAGGAGTGGTTTATATTGTATCTACTTGTTGAAGGATTTTAGTTCCCGAATCAGGAAAAGCTGGCCTTGACATCAACAGTGACCAACTCCTTCCCGAAAGCTGTTGGCCAAGGAAAGGAAGAAATGGTGGGGCTTGAGAAGGCTACAGAATTTAGGGTGTTTTTAAAAGACAAATGTTAGTGTTGATAGAAAGAAGCAGATAGAAGAGAGGCGTGAAGGTTAATTCTAGGTGTCAACGTGGTTAGATGAAGGAATGCTGAGAAACCTGGTAAAGCAATCTTTTTAGGTGTGTCCATGAG
>NW_007860333.1:0-624 GCF_000696425.1 Galeopterus variegatus
TTTTTTTTCATGTAAAATATCCTGATTTTTAAAATCTTGATAACAAATTCAACGTTTTCAAAGTACTCTGGGCCAAAAAAAACATGTCTGGGTCCCTTCCGTGTTCACCCTCACAGCCCATTTGAGCCAATGATTTCTGCATTCTTTTAACGAAGAGGTGCTGAGTGTCCACTGTGGTTTGGGAAGGCACTGGAAAGGAACCAAAATGACTCAGTCTGCCTACAAAATACTACCAGTTACTAGGGGAAATAGGTTTTTCTGACAGTAGAGAGCTACAGATAAATGCTGGAGCATTCAAGAAGAGAGAGGTTACTAATGTGGAGAGTTTTGATAATTAACTTTTGGGAAACGTCATTAATAAAAGCACCTGAGTGGGAAGTCACTGCAGGATCAGTAGCAATGCCCATCGCAGGTATTTTGGAGTCTAAAGAAAAAGAAAAAAACAGTAATACTGACCCTGTCTTTATTTGAAATTTTGGTATTTTTTTCATCATGCATTTTTGGCATTACTTTTCATTTTTTAAAATATAGCATTAAAATATTAGTCTTCGGGCCGGCCCGTCGGCTCACTCGGGAGAGTGTGGTGCTGATAACACCAAGGCCCTGGGTTCGGATCCTATATAG
>NW_007860334.1:0-624 GCF_000696425.1 Galeopterus variegatus
CGGCGGGAGCGCCGCCGTGCTCCCAAGTGGCGCACTCTCCAGTGTGCCACCGGGCCGGCCCTGACAAGCATAATTTTAATTAGTAGGGAAAATTTTAAGGGCACTCCAAACAGAAAAACAGTCTGAGTGTTGTCTTGGTTCTATGAAAGAGCAAGTGGCTCAGAAACAGAAATGTGTGTAGAGTACACAGGACAAAAATGAGGAGTATGTACAAAAAGAAAGAGTTTAAATACTGTTATTGTAAGCCCAGTTAATTTACTCTGAAATATCAGTTTAATGAGAAGAATAAATGGTGAGGGAAAAAAAAGAAAAAAGAAAAAGAAAAAGAAAACATCCTCCTAGCAGTTCAGGCAATTAATCTTACTTTACAAATGCCTTTTCCTTTATTTCTTTCTTTTATTCTTTTTCCTTCTTTCTTTCTCTCTTTCTTTTTTTTTTTGGTGGTATACAGTCATTGTACAAATGGAAGTATCTCTAAGGGAAACCCCAAAATTTGCTGACATTTTCTCTCTCTTCTCTTTTTCTCTAAATTGCCAGATTATAAGTATTTCACTTTGAAGTAGACACAGCTAGACTCATTGATCCCACAGTAAAGCAAATTTATTCTTAAAGGACTAAAGTAAA
>NW_007860335.1:0-624 GCF_000696425.1 Galeopterus variegatus
GAACTGGTATTAGTACTTCTTTTAATGTTTGGTGGAATTCAGCAGTGAGGCCCATTTTGTCTTGGGGTTTTCTTTTTGGAAGCCTTTTTATTACTACTTCAATCTCATTGCTTCTTATTGGTCTGTTTTGTTTTCTAGTTCTTCAAAGTTCAATTTGGTAAGTAGTATGTGTCCAGGAATTTATCCATGTCTTCTAGGTTTTCCCGTTTGTTCGCACATAGTTGTTCATAGTAGTCTCTTATGATCCCTTGTATTTCTGTGGTATTAGTCTTAATGCCTCCTTTTCATTTCTGATTTTATTTGAGTCTTCTCTTTGTTTTTCTTCTTTGATGTAGCTAAAAGTTTATAGATTTTGTTCATCTTTTTGAAAAACTCTTTCTTTCATTGCTCTTTTGTAGTGTTTTTTAGTCTCTAATTCATTTATTTCTGCTCTGATCTTTGTTATTTCTCTCCTTCTACTGATTTTGGGTTTGGTTTGTCCTTGTTTTTCCACCTCCTTGAGGTGTAACATTAGGTTGTTTATTTTGAGCCTTTCTTTTTTTTGTCATTGTAGGCATTTATTGTTATAAACTTCCCTTTTAGAACTGTTTTTGCCATATCCCATAGGTTCTGATATGTTGTGTT
>NW_007860336.1:0-624 GCF_000696425.1 Galeopterus variegatus
AGTTTGGCAGAATCACCCATGAATCCATCTGGATCTGGTGCTTTTCTTTTTTCTGTGTGTGAGTTTGTTCTTTGATGACTTCACTTTCAATTACAAAAATTGGTACATTTAAGCTTTCACTAATTTTACTAGACTATATTTTACGGGAAATTCCACCTGCTTTTCAAATATATTGCATGGAAGTGTTGCAAATTAGCTTTATATATTCTTATTTCTCCTACATCATCTTTAATTTTGTATTTTTGTGCTTTCATTTTTTCTTCATTATTTGTCTTGCCAATTTTCTACTATGTTGAATTATACAAATAGCCAGTATTTTAATTTACTGATTTGATTCACTGTTTCACTGTTTCTATCTTTTTAACTTCAGATTTACCTGCATTATTGGTGTTACCTTTTGGTTTAAGCACTTGTTCTTGAATACTGCAGTAGGGAGTTTGACTCATTTATTTGTATTCATTTATTTATATTGACATAGTTTTTAAGGCTATGAACATTTCTGATCTTTATTTTAACTATCCTACACAAAATCTGTCTGAAATGCAGTGTTTTCATTGTCATTGTTTTTCAGAAATTCTCAAATTTAGTTTGTATTTCCCCTTTTATATAAAAATTGCTTCAGGG
>NW_007860337.1:0-624 GCF_000696425.1 Galeopterus variegatus
AAGTAACATATTCACAGGTTCTGGGAATTAGGATATGGACATTTTTAGGGGGCCTCCCACAGAATCCAAATATCTTTCCAGAATACTATTTTACTAATTTAAACTTTTATGGTTATAAGAGTATAGGCGTGGTTTGAATTAATGCTAAGAAAATTATATCACCTCTAGTTCTGTCTTTTTTTTCTTAGCTTCGAACTCCTACCTGCAATTACCTGTTGAATGTATTTTTCATATTTTGTAAGCACCTTGTTAGCTTTTGCTATGTAATAGACTATCCCACAATTATTTATCATTGCCCACACACCTATAGGTCAGCTGACCTAGGCTGGGTTCAGATGAGTGTCTCTGTGAGTTTACAGGTAAACTGGGAATTTTCTAATCTAGCCTGGGATTCTTTGGGGACCACTCTCTTCCACATGTCTCTCTTCCTCCTAGCCTTGGGCATGTATTTATCAAAATGGCATACAAACATGAAAGTGGAAATATATGAAGCCTCATGTGGCCTAAGCTTAGAGCAGGAAAACTGTCACTTCTGCTTTATTCTTTCAACAAAACTAGTCATATGGCCAACTCAAGGGGCTAGGAAATATACTCCACCCCTTTAGTAGGAGGAACTGCAAAGTC
>NW_007860338.1:0-624 GCF_000696425.1 Galeopterus variegatus
TCTTATAACTCTCACATCACAGATGATGAGGTCGAGGCTCTCAGGGTTTACCACAGCTAGTGAGGAGGAGCTGGCATTCGGGTCCAGGGGCAGAAGGGCAGTTTGGGGCATGGGGCGCAAATGGAAACAGAGGCAGTGGAACAAAGAACAGCAAAACCCAAATTGGCCAACCAGATGTGCTCCGAGATGGCCCTCATGGAAGATCTTATTGGCCTATAGGAAGCGCAGGGAGTCACAGCCACATGTGCACCAAAATTCGAGGCTACAGGAACTCATGTGTGGAATGGGGATAATTAATAATGCCCTGCAAGGTCATTGTGAACAGCATATGAGATAATTCCTGAAGAGCTGTTATCAAAAGAGCTCAGAATGGCAGCATCCTGTGGGGAGAGTGGATGGTAGAGCTGATGATGAATTATGGGGGCTCATTATATTATCCTGCCTTTCTAGATGCTTGAACTTCTCCACTGTATTTTTAAAAATACATTTGTTTACTCAAGAAAGGAAAGAGTGGGCCGGCCCGGTGGCACACTCGGTAGAGTGCGGTGCTTGGGAGCGCAGCAGCACTCCCGCCGAGGGTTCGGATCCCATATAGAGACTGGTCCGCTCACTGGTTGAGCGCGG
>NW_007860339.1:0-624 GCF_000696425.1 Galeopterus variegatus
CCCCCCCCCCCCCACATCCTCCAAGCAGGCCTCACATCTTGGTGTTCCACTGAAACTTTTACATGCCCTGATACCTGAAAACAAACAAACAAACAAGCTCACGCTGTGGAGCAGGAGAGAAGCCAGGGCCAGAAAAGACACAGAATTGTTGATTAATGGATGGAATCAAGACTTGCAGGGGAAGGAGATGAAACCCCCAGTGCAAGAACTCACAGGCTGCAGTTGCTGCCCAGCAGGACTTTGGGATGGGAGGAAGCAGACTGGCTCTGAAAGGAAAGATGAGATGCTCAAGAAGAGGCTGGACTTTGAGAGCTCAAAAGAAGACTCAACACTGTGAGTTTCTGTAGGACTTGATTCTTAACCAGGGTTGTGTACCATTCTCAAGTGTGCAATCACATCTGTCTTTAGTTATCTCTGATCCTGAGACACTGGAGACTGACCTGGGGGTTTTCTTTGAAGGGGTTTAGAATATGGGGGTGGAGTGAACACTTGCTGTTTTTGCTAACTTCCTTTTATCCTTTTATTTTTTGGTTTTTCTAGGGATTCTCCTTCTCCAACTTTCAGTCTGTGTGCTTCCTATGTGAGGGTTGGGCATGTCACCCAGACATTCCTGGGGCACAGTGG
>NW_007860340.1:0-624 GCF_000696425.1 Galeopterus variegatus
GATAAAATTCAGGATACTAGTTAAATCTGAATTTCAGGTAAATAATGAATAATTTTTAAATATATAAGTATGTATCAAATATTGCATGGGATATGCTTATCCTAAAATATTATCCATTGTTTTATAAAATTCAAATTTAACGAGACTCTCCTGTATTTTTATTTGTTATATCTAGCAACTCTAAATTAAATTAGAGAGGCCTGTGCACAAAGAATGAAACATGGGTTTGCTGTTTCATGCCTTTTCCACAGAGATCAATGGAAAACTCACATAAAATGGGTAAAAGAGAAATTGTGGGGAAAATTATGCTAAATACTTGGATCTACTTGCCTTGTATAATTAGTCTTTTCATAAAATCTTGCTAATATCAGTGTTTTCAATCATTGATATTTTGTGTAGTGTGGCAATGATTACAAGCATCACAAAGATTGTTTAGTCTTTATAAACAGTTCAGTTGAAGCGTCAACCAGGTAAGATACTCAACGCAAACCTTGTTTTAATATCTTCATGTTTTTACTTTTTATCTGAATATACTGCAGGCTTTTGAGGTCTTCCAGAAAAAAGTTCTTCCATCAGCAGGAACATGAACTTGTTCAATTGAGATCAGCATATCTGCATTTGAAA
>NW_007860341.1:0-624 GCF_000696425.1 Galeopterus variegatus
TGGTATTCATCTTCTAGCCTGAGAGTTAGTATCTGGAGAGGCTTTCCTTGTCGATTTAGCATATGAGGTCCCTCGGAGTCAAAATGGATTTGAGCACTCATTTTGGTGAGGAGGTCTCTTCCCAGTAATGTGTAGGGGCACTCAGGGATGACGATGAACGAGTGGGATACCCGGCCCATGCCTAGGTCCACTGTTCTTCGGGTAGTCCATGGGTACTGTCTGTACCCTGTAAACCATTGTACCCATGAATTCCCCTTGAGAAAAGGTCCTTTTGCTCATGGTAATACTGAATTTTCAGCTCTGGTATCTACCACAAACTGAGTAGGCTTCCCCTTCACTTTTAGAGTCACCCTGGGTTTGGGGAGGGGGTACGAACCCCATCCCCTCTAATCACTGACGTCTTGCAGGGCCAAGACTTTGGGGGCTTGAGGCTTTTTCTTTTTCCTAGGGCAGTTTTGAACCCAGTGTCTCTTCTCCCTACAGTAGGCACATTGATCCTTTGCCAGTGGTCCCTTCTTGTTGCCCGGTACTGTCTCATTAGGCTCCCTAGTTTCCGTGACTATAGTGGCCACAATTTTATGGAAATTTCTTTCTTGGCGCTTTTCTCTCTTTATTTCTTTTTCT
>NW_007860342.1:0-624 GCF_000696425.1 Galeopterus variegatus
AAGAATTTTTTTCTCCTTGTTAGTCACTCCATCAGTGCTCTTTTCTTTCTTTCTTTTTTTTTGTTTTATCTTTTTTTTCTACTGAAGCATAATTCATTATACATATTTTTGGGGTACAGCATGACTACTATGTACAACATATGTTGATCAAATCAATATTATTAGCATATTCATTATTACAAATCATAATTATTTATGCCCCTCACCCAATCTCTCCACAACCCCTTTCTCTGTCCTCCCATCTCTACTAACAATAGATTTGCTTTCGCCTTCTGAAAGATAGCCAAGGCAATCCTGAGTAAAAAAAAAATAAAGTTGGTGGCATAACACTACCCAACTTCAAATTATATTACAAAGCTATTTTAACCCAACCAGCATGGTACTGCCATAAAAACAGACACTTGGACCAATGGAACAGAACAAAAAACCTGGGAATCAGCCCACATACTTACAGCCAACTGATCTTTGACAAAGGCAACAAAAGCATACATTGAGGAAAAGACCGCCTCTTCAAAAAATGATGTTGGGAAAATTGGACATTCATATGCAGAAGAATGAAACCAGACCTGTATCTCTCACCATATACCAAAATCAACTTAAAATGGATTAAAGACTTAAATATAA
>NW_007860343.1:0-624 GCF_000696425.1 Galeopterus variegatus
GGAAGAACATAGAAGTTCCATTTACATGAATATGGCAGCCACAGGTTAGCTGTTTATCAGAACATTTAATTTTTCCTGGCTCATAACTAGACTACCTTTCCCAGACTCCCTTGTAGTTAGGTACATCCATGTGACTCGATTCTGAATAACAGAATGTGAACTGAGTGATGTCTTTTACTTCCAGGCCTGGCCCATACAAACTCACATGTGCAATCTTAAATGCTCTTTTCCAGTCTATTGGCTTGATGACATGAGCATGGTGACCTTGAAAGCCATGTATTAAGGATAGTGGAGCCACTTACAAGAAAGTTGCCACAGATTGGGAATAATTCTTTTGGAATTTTTATGAGGAGGAAATAAACTTGTATTTCCTTTCCTTTCCTTTCCTTTCCTTCCCTTTTCTTTCCCAGAAATATTAAATGAGATAAGGAAAGAACATTTTCATTGAATCCAGCAATATGAATTTGATATACATGGAGGTCCTCAGAAGCTTGAATGGAAGAGTTCCTGTGGAATGAGAGAAAGTAACCAGCATATAAAGGACTTCACAATGAACAGGAGGCGAGGAGGTGGAGAACACTGTGAAGACAACCCTTTCAGGGAATTTGACCATGAAGGGGAGCA
>NW_007860344.1:0-624 GCF_000696425.1 Galeopterus variegatus
GGGTACACCTTATAGTTTGGTGCTATAGAGACCATTCCCAATCCAGTTTTTCTCTGGGGAATTTTTTCTGCATATGATTTGCTCTCCCTTTGCTGTCAATTTGTTTGATTATGAAACAAGACAAAACTGTTACCTTTTGCTTCCTTCAGCAGACTTCTCTGTTTCATTAAAAATACATGGATATTCAACTGTTTTTGAAAATGCCGTCATAGAAAATGTAGAAGTTAGGTAATTTATATGAGAGCAGGAAAACCCAGAAGTGACAGGCAGATAACATCAAAATATCATATGACTGTAAAATGATTTAATATTCTCACCATCTTTACATAAATTCATTATCTGAAAACCACCGTATTGTTGAAATAAACTGTGTGCTCACTTGAATTTGTAATGTTAATGCTTCAAAAATGCACTGAAATTCTGAAGCCTTACAGCATCTAGATAGAAATTTCACAATACCTTAACCCATTTTCTAACAAAAAAGCACCTGGTTTAAGGTATCACTAGCTATGGTAAGTTAGAGGAAAATATACATAACTTAAATTGTAGAAAACAAATATAGTGCAGTAGATTTGCTTTTATTTGTTTGTTTTTCTTTCTAGAAAACCTAAGTACAGGCTTCTA
>NW_007860345.1:0-624 GCF_000696425.1 Galeopterus variegatus
AAAAAAAAATTCTTAACCAGAAGAGAAAATGATAAATTTACATGGTGAAGGAAGAAATTCAGTAAAACATTTTCAAAATGACAGCTAATAGTATCCAGCATGTAATATATCTCAGGTGCTCAAATATTAATTGTTAATAATTACCTGAAATTTTTGCAATAATTTCAGATGCAATCAATTATTTTATCATAGGTAGTTTTACTTAGTCAGCAAATTTTTCAATGGAGTGGGAGAAAATGAGAGTCTCATAAGTCTTTGTTTAAGAGGTAAAAATAGATTACCTTTTCCAGTTTTCTTGCAAATGAACAAAGCATGAAATATTTTCTAATCTTTGCTTTTCCAGTGTAATTTCTGAATGTTGAATCTTCTTAATTAAATGCACAAAACATTAAGCAGCTGCATTACTCTAAGCACTTAGCACTTAACATCAAGAAGTAAACAATAAGATGAAGTTTGTTACAGATATTTTTAAAAAATGTAGCTCATATGAACTGAGGTGGGTACATAGGAAGTCATAATATTATTAGTACTCAAATTTTCCTAAGATAATGCCCCTGCAGAATTTAACACTTTCATCACCTAACTAACTACCTTAGTTGTTCTTGGTAATTCCTAAGAAAAAAT
>NW_007860346.1:0-624 GCF_000696425.1 Galeopterus variegatus
ATCTCTGCCTCCTGGTCTTTGCGAGATGAGCCTTCCCATCAAGTAAGATTCGTGCTTTTGGACCGGTCTTACAGACTTAGCCATCCAGAAACAAATTTGAAGGCTGGTGGGTAGGGAATTGAACCCAGGGTCACCAAGACTGGGCTAAGAAGTGGCTAGCTGGAAGGTAAGATTTAGACACAGGAGTGGGATATGGCAGAAATTCAGAGATGTGATGTTCAACCAGCGACAGCATCTTAAAGCCAAAATAAAAGGGACCTTTAATCTGTTATCGAGGGTCTTAAATGTAAGTCATGCTAGGGACCCCGCAATTCTTTTACTGTATTGTTTGCCTAGTGGTTAATTTTACATTTCTGGTTACGGGGCAGGGGAAGAGAGAAGAAAGAGAAATAGTTTGCTCTGCTATCCTCTTTCAAAGGGCACAGCACATGCTCAGCCAAAGCCTGTCCCCGAAGTACGTAAGCTCAAGGGACTACTCTTTATCTTTCATAATAATAAAAATAATGCAACAAAAAAATTGATGCCAAGCTTCCTCTTTCATATATTTTACTTTAAATAGAAGGTAAAATATGGGCAACATAATGCCACCAGCAAATAAAGGCTGAAATAAATGTTTGGGGGTAG
>NW_007860347.1:0-624 GCF_000696425.1 Galeopterus variegatus
GAAGCTCACTATGTATATTAAAACATCATTTTGTACACCTTAAATATGTAAAATTAAAAAAAATATATAGACACATGTAAATAAAAAAAGAAATGGGTCCAGGACCTTAACAGATCTAACTTCACCAAACACCAATGAAGACATACAGATGGCAAATACACATATGAAAAGATGCTCTACATTATATGTAATCAGGGAAATGCAAATTTAAACAATTATTTTAAAATTTAAAAAAATAACATATAAACTATCTTAAAACATGCTGTAGCTACCCTTCTTTTAGACAAGAAAATCTTATTGAAAAGAAAGTGTTGGCATCATACCGTGGAATGGCAGAAGAATGTGAAATTCTAAGTGCATTGATGACATCAAGAGTTAAGAGGTGTCTCCTTAGTCCATTGGTGTTGCTGTTACAGAATACCACAGTCTGATTAATTTATAAATAACAGAAATTCCTTTCTTACAGTCTAGAAGAGGCAAGTACAAGATCAGGTTACCAGCAGGCTTAGTGTCTGATGAAGGCTCCATCCTTATGACTTAATTACCTCCTAAGGGCCCATCTTTTAATACTACCAATTGGAGAATACATTACAACATATTCATTTTGGGGGACACATTCAGGCC
>NW_007860348.1:0-624 GCF_000696425.1 Galeopterus variegatus
TTTTTTTTATTAGTAAAAATTCCATAAAGGAATATCTAATTTGCTGCTTTTCTAAGTGGTAGAATTTTCAGATGGAATTATCTTCTCTAAACTTGAATTTCATGTTGGCAAAAGCAGGAAAAAAAAAAAACATACACACACACACACACACACACACACACACACAATAGAACAGACAAGGCTTTTGCAAGAATGACATTGATACTGTCCAATGAAACACTTCAGCAAAGTACGCATTTCAAATTAGTCTGTTCTGACATAAGTTTCTAGGCAAAATTACTCATTAGCATTTTAATCAAGACAGTCCTGGCCATGCATGTGCCTCTAGCAAGTGTCAAGGTACTGCATTTAAATGATGGATATAGTGACAATGGAAACAGACTTCATAATCAGAAGTGTTAAATTTAGAATGGAGGGTAAACCATTAGTTCCAGACTGTGTGTATGTGAGGTTAATATTTCCCTGTCAAATTTTAGCACAATTTTAACATCCATTTTATAGTAAGAAATGTATGGATTAAAATATGAAATATTTATTAAAACCATATAAATATAAATGCAAATGATACATCAAAGTAAAGTATCTTTTTCAGAATAATACATATGCTTTGAGTTCTATGAGTTT
>NW_007860349.1:0-624 GCF_000696425.1 Galeopterus variegatus
GAAAGAAAACAATCACAAAAATACATTGAACTTCCAAAGAAGAGAGAAGAACTGTGGTTACCAGGGGTGGGAAAGGGGACGTGAGGGGGTGAGTGAGAAATTGGTTAAGGGTGACAAAGAATGATTACATTCTCTAAAGATGCATCTGCTAATTATCCTGATTTGATCATCACACATTGTACACAGGTACTGATAGTCAACTCCGTACCCCACAAATATGTATAACCAATTATGTTTCAATAAAAAAAATCTGTTTTAATTTCTAATAAGACAAATACTGATAGACATAACCCACATAAAGCTCTTTGGGATACTCAGGAAGTTTTCAGAGTGTTTGACAACTGCCGATTTAATCTCTTTGCACTTCTGTTTCCCAAAGTTTTGACAGGTTATTGTGAAGATTAAATTAGATGAAGTACACGACATTGGGAGCAATATACCAAAATCCATTCTCCTCTGCCCAAATACAGTCATTGTCCTAGGTTAATCTGATCATTCAACTTTACTCATTATGAGAATGAATATCATACCTGTATTAGTCCTTTCTGTTGCTTATAACAAAATACTTGGAACTGGGTGATTTGTAAGAAAATGAAATGTATTGCTTACAGTTTCAGAGGCTGG
>NW_007860350.1:0-624 GCF_000696425.1 Galeopterus variegatus
CTACTCTAAGTGCTGGGAATACAGCAATACATGGGACAGATGACCTCTATTCTCATGGAGCATATGTTCAAATGAGAGTGATTCTATATTTGATTTTATGTTACATTTTTATTTCTGAGATGTAGTGTGTGGTTTGAATTGTTTAAATCAGACCAGTAGAGAGGAAGTTTGGTTGGAGTACATCAAAGTATAACCTACGTCTTTCTAAAGCTACATCAGAAACAGAGGTGTATTCTTAAAGGATAAAATGTGGGGCCGGCCTGGTGGCGCACTGCTACAGTGTGCCTCTTGGGAGTGTGGAGTTGCTCCCGCCGAGGGTTCGGATCCCACATACAGACCGGTTCCCACTCATTGGCTGAGCGAGGGGCAGGCGCAGCACCGAGGGATGTGATCCCGTTTCTGGTCCCGGTCCGGTGTGGGCGCGACACTGAGGGTTGCCGTCCGTTGCCGGACACGAAAAAAGACAAAAAGGAAAAAAAAAAAAAAAGAAACTGAGGCACAGATAAACCAGGTCTCCTTTTTCCAGCCACCTCACTCCTGCGGGAGTCATTCTCAGGACTTCCCTCAGGGAACGTCTGGAGACCTTTGCCCACCTCTACGCCTGGTTGGCCAGGCGTGGAGCTC
>NW_007860351.1:0-624 GCF_000696425.1 Galeopterus variegatus
ATGTTGCAGGACTGAGCAATTAGTTATTCCTCCTCTTTCAAAGATAAAAATAAGTTGACAACGGATGACTGTTACTCTTCTTACAAAGGACAGTGACTTTTTCAGGGGGTGGATTCTAATGTACAAAGTCTAGAAAGTCACTGAAGTAAAAAGAGAACAGATTAGTCATTACCACTACTTGTGGGTTATCGTAGTTTACTGAAATTAAAAGTGAATTAATTATTTTTATAAAGTTCTCAGACAAAATGATTTCTAATCGTTGATATTCCATCTTGAGTACTCATTTCAGAGGAACAAAAAAAGTACTATACACACTAATATTATCAAGACATCCCAATAATTGTTGATTCCCATCCCATCACCTGGAACTAGAACATCCTCTTCCCCACCTAGATTGAAATCAAATGCTACATAGCTACATCAAGATAGTTGTCTTGCTGAATAATTCCTAAGAGTTATTATTCCTTGGTATGTGAACAATTTTAACAACTATATTTCAGTCAGTGTTAACTTAGTATCAAGTTAACCTTCAGTTATTCCTTTACCATAACTACTACATTGAACTGGGAAGCTTTTTAGTACAGGCAACTGAAATTATAGGTACAACATTTATTACAGTACATG
>NW_007860352.1:0-624 GCF_000696425.1 Galeopterus variegatus
AACCCTAGCAATGGGAAATTACAGGAGGCTTAATGCTGTATGAGATGAGAAGCTAGAAAAAGGATATTTTTCAAAAGGTGTTAATTGTTATGAGACTTCAAAACAACGTATGAAATGACATATAAGTGGTAGGTGCCCAAGCTGCTCTATTATGGAGACCAAGTTATAACATTTTCTAATGGAGGTTCTGGTGGTTCTATCCAAAGAACAGGATAATAAGTCTTACTCTGAGTAATTTAGCTCTCTTGTGATTCGTCTTTCTTTTTCTTTCTGAAAGTGAGTTATACAATTGGCCTTTGAGGTTATATCACCAATCTGAATAATGATACACAATCCCTGTGTCTCCAAATATTGCTGGAAGCCTCAGTACTTGCTGTGGATGTTGAACCTTTTTCTCAGAGTTTTGGTACAGCTTTGGTGGCGGCCAGACTGCTCTTGGCTTAATATTTGCTACATTAACCTTCAAAGTGGTATATGTTGTTCCCTCTGCTTCTGACAAGTTATCTTGGATGACAGAGGCTTCTTCAAATGAACTGATAAAAAGTCAAGGGAAAGAGAACTTCGTAAAACTTTTGAGTTACCCAATTCTTATTGAGGAAGACAAGCAATTCAGTGTTTGGTGGA
>NW_007860353.1:0-624 GCF_000696425.1 Galeopterus variegatus
CTTATGTTTTATTAGCATACCTGTGAAATAAAGGAGAGTTTCCCCTCATAGATATGTACAATCAATTATGTTTCAATAAAAAATAAATAAATAAATAAGAAGACTTTCATCTTTATAAATTAAAGACATTGCTAATATCTTTATCCACTTAACCCTACCCCACTCTTTCACTATAAACTTCCTGATATTTTTCTTCTAAAGAATACAAATCCTGATCATGAATAAGACATATGAGATGTATCTGCTTTTTATATCAGACAGATGAATACCAGCTTTCACCTTAAGAAATATCTCTAACAAGCATTCCAAACCCAAATGATGAATAGGACGGAGAAGAAAATAGACATTATGTGTTCTGGTTGTAGGCTGATAAATCAGAGCTGGTATTTTAGCTTTAGTGACTAGGATACAATAGGGAATGGTGGGAAGTGTGGCAAATCAGAAAATATATGTTTGGTCTTTAAAGGGTCAGTACTGATGAAAAGCAAGAACAATGGTTTGATTGCTTTTAAAGGAAAATCAGATATTCATATTATTATATAAAATTTGATTTTCAAATATTAGTAATATAGGCAGTTTAAAAATATTTGCAACCTTAAATCAAACCAAACCAAACCAAACAAA
>NW_007860354.1:0-624 GCF_000696425.1 Galeopterus variegatus
GAGTTTGAGAATAATTAGTATTAGTTTTTGTTTAAATGTTTGATATAATTTTGCAGTGAAGTCATCTTGTCCTGGGGTTGTCTTTGTTGGGAGACGTTTTATTACTACTTCAGTCTCATTACTTGTTATTGGTCTACTTAGGTTATCTAGTTCTTCGTGATTCAATTTTTTAAATTTATCCATTTATTCAAGGTTTACCAGTTTGTTTGCATATAGATGTTTGTAGTAGTCTTTTATGACCCTTTGTATTTCTAAGGTATCTGTTGTAATGTCCCCCTTTTCATTTATGATTTTATTTATTTGAGTCATAGCTCTCTTTTTCTTTGTTAATCTAGTTAAAGGTTTATAGATTTTATTTATCTTTTAGAAAAACTAACTCTTTTTTTCACAGATCTTTTATATTATTTTTTAATCTCAAATTCATTTATTTCTACCCTGATCTTTGTTTTTTCTCTCCTGTTTATTTGGGGTTTGGTCTGTTCTTGTTTTTCAGCTCTTTGAGGTATAACATTAGGTTGTATACTTGAAGTATTTCTTCTTTTTTGATGTAGGCATTTATTGCTATAAACTTCTCTCTTAAAATTGCTTTTGCTTATGCCATAGGTCAGAGTGCTGAAGGAAAAA
>NW_007860355.1:0-624 GCF_000696425.1 Galeopterus variegatus
GGAGCTGCACCTGCACTCTGAGTTCCCTCCCTCCCTTCCCTCCCTTTGTTGGCTTTCACACATCTTCTGATGCCTATAGTGTGTTCATTACTACAACAACCTATTTGCTGATGCTATATGCCTACCTTGGGTTGTCTTGCGTTCCTTTTGTATTTTTCAATGTGTGCATCTTGACACATTGTCTTGTGTAGCTTTTGTATTTTTCAATGTGTGCATCTTGACACATTGTCTTGTGTAGCTTTTGTATTTTTCAATGTGTGCTCCTTTAGGGCAGAATTGTGTTAATTCCCAGGATCCTGTATTATTATTATTATTATTTAATTGTAACATAGTTGATTGTACATATCTGTGTGGTGCAGAGTTGATATCAATACTTGTGCACAATATGTGCTGTTCAAATCAGGATAAATAGTATATTCAACATAATACATTGAAATCATTTTTGGAGGCCCTTTACCAATTTCTCCCTGAGCTTCCTTTCCCCTCCCCCTTTCCCACCTCTGGTAACCTCCGTTCTATTCTCTCCTTTTGAAAGTTTGATGTATTATTGTGATTGTTGTATCTTTCTTTCTTTCTTCTTTTTTAAAAAAATTATTTATTTTTTAGCTCCCACTTATAAGTGAG
>NW_007860356.1:0-624 GCF_000696425.1 Galeopterus variegatus
AGCCCCAAACCTGCACTGACAGATAAAGCTTAAGAGAGAAATTTGGTAACGTGTATCAGTGACCTTTAAAAAATTCACTCTTTTGACCTAGAAATTCAACTTCAGAAAATCCACCCTAGGTAAATATCCAGAGGTATATCCAAAGAGTGATGTATCATAGGACTATTGTGAAGATTAAATGTGATAACACATGAAAAGTGGTCTGCACAGTTTCTTGTACAATAAATGGGTTATTAACGGTAAAAGAAAAAAAATTGAAAGAAGCTAAAATGTCCAACAATAAAGACATAAGTAAAGAAGAAATGATAGTTTTATATACATGATGACTAACTTTACAGCTATTAAATAAAAATCAGGGTATTTAAGAAAGAATAATAAACTAATTGATTTAAAAATATTGAATATATTAAAAGGAATAAGAAAAATAAAACACTAAATATCACTGGAAAATACTAGGGCACCAATCAAGAATTAATACGAAATAATGAAGCAAGTATCCTGCCTTTCCAGTACAAAATGTATTTCGAAGTAATAAAAAATACCGAGCGAACAAAGAGAAGTCCTCAAAACAGAAAAAATTCAGCCAAAAATTGCAAAAGAAATGACAGTATTAGAAAAATCACC
>NW_007860357.1:0-624 GCF_000696425.1 Galeopterus variegatus
CTTTAAATTCTCTTCATAGCATTTTCGATGAACAAAAGTTCTTAATTTAATCCATTTGAATGTATTAATCTGTTCCTTTATGGTTAGAACTTTTTCGTCTTGCCTAAAATATCCTTCCCTACTATGAAATCATAAAGACAGTCCCCTATACTATCTACTGAAAGTTTCAGTTTGGCTGTTCACATTTTAAGCCATGGTCCATGTGAAGTGGTTTTTTGGTATGGTGTGATGAAAATCACATTTATGTTTTTTTCCAATGTGAAAAACCAATTGTGCTAGCACAGTCACTGACAAGTCCAGCTGTTACAGGGCACACTCAGCTCCTGGATGAGGCTCCCCCAAATTTGATACCAGCCATACAGGTCAGGCTGCCTGCCTCCAAAAGACAAATGTGGGTGAAAATGGAAGTCAGCTTTTATTAAGGAACACCAGTGACCTGAGGAGAGATGTTGGGCTGACCCATCTCTCGGGTAAACCTGAAGGAGAACAGGCAGGCTAAAGCCATCTCCAAGACTCAGGTTTACTGAGGGGTTTTGAAGAGGGGGGAGGAGGGAATGGAAGGCGGAAATGAAAAGCAGGAGGGAGGGGATGTGAGCTGTGGGGGCTTCATGGAAGGCCTCGGGT
>NW_007860358.1:0-624 GCF_000696425.1 Galeopterus variegatus
CAACCCTCAGTGTTGCCCCCGTACCGGACCGGGGACCGGCAACGGGATTACAACCCTCGGTCTCCGGACCGGCAACGGGATTACAACCCTCGGCGCTGCTCACGCACCTCGCTCAGCCAGTGAGCGGGAACCGGTCTGTATGTGGGATCCGAACCCTCGGGCGGGAGCGCCGCTGCGCTTCCCAAGCGGCGCACTATCCAGTGCGCCACTGGGCCGGCCCCCAAATGCTTGACTTTTGAAGCTATGCTAATGTTGCACTTTCTATAGGGATGTTTCCCTGAGAGTTTTTTCCTTCCCTGCTTCCGACCACTCCTTAATTACAATAGTCCCCCCTTATCCATGGGGCATGCATTCCAAGACCCACAGTGGATGCCTGAAACTGCAGATAATACCCAACCCTATATACACCATGTTTTTTCCCTATGCATACATACTTATGATAAAGTTTACTTTGTAAATTAGGCACCGTAAGAGATTAAGAACCATAACTAATAATCAAATAGAACAATCATAAAAATATACTGTAATGAAAGTTATGTGAGTGTGCACTTCTCTGTCTCTCAAAAGATCTTATTGTACCGTACTGCGAGTAACTGAAACAACAGAAAGCAAAACCACAGGTAA
>NW_007860359.1:0-624 GCF_000696425.1 Galeopterus variegatus
ACCCTCGGTGGGAGCGCCACTGCACTCCCAAGCGGTGCACTGTAGCAGTGCGCCACCGGGCTGGCCCCATTATTCAGATTTTTAATGTATGCTAACTAAGCTTACTTTAAGAAGAACACAAACATAGACACCTGCAGAGTCTTTGTGGGCCTGGCTGGGGTTGTCTGGAGCTGCAGGAGCCAGGGAATCACATGATAGCTAGACCTTCAGGCAGCAGATGCATGGGTTTCAATTTCAAATGTTTGCAGACAGTAGGCAGATAAAGAGGACATGTGAGGCAGGTGGGGCAGAGGGGGGATTGGCAGTGGTGAGGACTGGGAACTGGAGAGAAAGTCTGTTTAAAATTTACCTTCAGTTAATTAGTGGCTTGGGCGAACATTGGCTTTCTGGCACCAGTCTTCATTTTTAAATTAAATACTAGAAATCTTATTTTTTTAAAAAAAAATCCCAATTAAAAAATTTTTATGTAGGTCAAATAAAACATGGACATGCCAAATTTAGTTCAAAGATCACAAACTTGACTTGCGATCTTTCAGCAGATATTAACTGGATATATACCTGTCACTTGCCAGACATTTGGCAATTGCTGGAGGTTTAATAATGAACAAAATAAACACTGTCTCA
>NW_007860360.1:0-624 GCF_000696425.1 Galeopterus variegatus
GATAAAATTCAGGATACTAGTTAAATCTGAATTTCAGGTAAATAATGAATAATTTTTAAATGTATAAGTATGTATCAAATATTGCATGGGATATACTTATCCTAAAATATTATCCATTGTTTTATAAAACTCAAATTTAATGAGACTCTCCTGTATTTTTATTTGTTAAATCTAGCAACTCTAAATTAAATTAGAGAGGCCTGTGCACAAAGAATGAAACATGGGTTTGCTGTTTCATGCCTTTTCCACAGAGATCAATGGAAAACTCACATAAAATGGGTAAAAGAGAAATTGTGGGGAAAATTATACTAAATACTTGGATCTACTTGCCTTGTATAATTAGACTTTTCATAAAATCTTGCTAATATCAGTGTTTTCAATCATTGATATTTTGTGTAGTATGGCAATGATTACAAGCATCACAAAGATTGTTTAGTCTTTATAAACAGTTCAGTTGAAGCGTCACCCAGGTAAGATACTCAATGCAAACCTTGTTTTAATATCTTCATGTTTTTACTTTTTATCTGAATATACTGCAGGCTTTTGAGGTCTTCCAGAAAAATGTTCTTCCATCAGCAGGAACATGAACTTGTTCAATTGAGATCAGCATATCTGCATTTGAAA
>NW_007860361.1:0-624 GCF_000696425.1 Galeopterus variegatus
TCAGATGAATGGGAAGACCCAAGTGTTATCCTCAGGAGTGTTGGGAGAATCCAGGGTTCTGGGGTCTTGAATACCAGGAAAGCCACTACTTTCTAGGGCTTAATTTCTACATTTGTAAAATAGGTCGATTTGATGACCTTTACTAGCTCCAACTAACTCTGTATTTGGCAACTTAGTTTTTAATCTTTCTAATCTTCCAAGTCCTGATCTAGGAAGAATTTGAGGCAGTGGGTCTCATTCTATAATTCCAGATGGACGAGATCCTTGAGACACCAGAATTCTGTTGTTCTATTCTGTGATTTGAAGACTGCAGGAGTTTATGAATATGAAATTGTAAGGAGGATAACAGCAGCTAACACCACTGGTGTAGCCAGGGCTGGCTTCGTGGGCATGGGACCTGTGCTGTCATGGAGGGCCTGTGTTCAGTTTCATGCTTTGCAGTCACCAACCCGAAATTCACAATCATTTTTTAACAAAGGGCCCCACCTTTCATTTTTCACTGGGTCCCACAAGATATGTAGCCAGTACTGGATGTAGCAGTTAAGAGAAAAGGCTCTGGACATAAAAGGATCTATTTTGAATCCTGGCTCAGCCCCTTTCCAGCTGTGGGAACTCAGGCAAGTC
>NW_007860362.1:0-624 GCF_000696425.1 Galeopterus variegatus
TGGTTTCCTTATCTGGAAAATGGGGAGAGAAAGAGTGACAAGTGAAAAAATCCTTACAGTCTTTTTCAGACCTAAAACAGAGGTCAGCTAACTATTGTCTACGAGCCAAATCTGGCCCACTGCCTGTTTTTCTTCAAACCATCAGATAAGATTGGTTTTTACCTTGTTAAGTGTTTGGGGAAAAAAATCAAAAGGAGAATAAAATTTCATGACATGTGAAAATTACATAAATTCAGATGTCACACCCATAGAGTTGTACTGGAGCACAGTCGTGCTCATTTGTTTACACGTTGTCCACGGTTGCTTTTGTGTGACAAGGAAGCTGAGTGTTTGCAACAGGGGCCATATGGTCTGTAAAGCTTCAAATATTTACTATCTGGTCCTTTTCAGAAAATGTTTTCTGGGGACTGGACCCCCCACCACAACCCAGGTACACCACCAGTACTAAGGAGCATGCCAAAAACATCACCTCCATGTGGGTGACCCACCGCAGCCACCACAGTAACCATGGCTGCTGTGAAAGTGGCTAGATGTCACAACCACCAGGCATCTGCATTGACACAGGAGTGCATTGACACAAGGAGAGTCACCGGCAGAGACCAAAGAAAAGAAGAGGATGTCTCT
>NW_007860363.1:0-624 GCF_000696425.1 Galeopterus variegatus
ACCATTATTCTTTCAGAAGGAGAGAAGAAATCTAGGGTGATTAGAGGGGGGAGGGGGAAGGAAAAAGGGGATGGGGAGGGATTGGTCAAGGAGCATAAAGACTACGATTTGTAACAATGTAGATGCTAGTAATACTGATTTGATCAACATATCTCAATGTTGAACCACTAAAACATGTATAATCAATTTTGATTAAATAAAAATTTTTAAAAAAGAAATACAAAGAATGATTACTTTTTAAAAAGAAATACAAAGAATGATTAGAGATTATTATGAACAACTATATGCTAACTAATTTGAAAACCTGGAGGAAATGATAAATTTCTGGACACATACAAACTACCAACACTGAACCAAGAAGAAATATAAAACCTAAACAGATCAATAATGAGCAATGAGATTAAAACAGTAATCAGCAGTCTCCCCACAAAGAAAAGCCTAGGATCAGACAGCTTCACTGCTGAATTCTGCCAAACCTTTTTAAAATTTATTTATGTTTTTATTTTAGTTTATCAGTATACAATGTAGTTGATTTTCATATCCCTTTACTGATTCCTCTTTACCCCCTCCCTCTGTCCCCTCCCACCCATCAACATCATATCTGTTCAGTTGTCTTAACAAGCT
>NW_007860364.1:0-624 GCF_000696425.1 Galeopterus variegatus
TGGCTTTCCTCAAACCTGTGATCTCAAGTTCCCCACTTTTGGTCCTTTCATCTTGCAGGACCTCAGGTCCTCTACATCCACCTGGCAGACAGGGTAGGAAGGACCATGAAGGAGGCAAACACCACTTGTATGCAAAGGTCGCTCCCTCTCTGAGGGCTTTCCGAATTCTCCTGGGCAGCAGTAATCTCCATACTCTCAGCATTCCAAGAGCAGTTTGCTCATAACTCTATTTTATCATGTTGTTTCAACTCATTCACTTACTCTGTCCTCATCTTGGCATCTCTGGTTTCAGCACCCATCAAAGCACCTTTAATCAATGCTCTTGAAAAAATATGTCAATTTACAATTTTAACTTATTTTTATAATATTTGATTTGGCATATATATGTGTGTATGTACACACACACACACACACACACACACACACATATAAAATCTCATCTGACCATCACAACACACTTGAAGATAAAGTTTTTATTATATACATTTCAATAAAGAGGAAATGAAGTTAGAGTACTCTTGAACGTTCATAAGTAATGTAGACTAAATTTGAAGTTTGTAGATACTAAGTTCTCTGTTTTAGCCACAAAATAGTTGATTCAGGACTCAAAAACGTATTAAATAT
>NW_007860365.1:0-624 GCF_000696425.1 Galeopterus variegatus
CAAGCCAAGGGTTATGATCCCCTTACCGGTCACACACACAAAAATAAAAAATAAAAAAAATTTTTAAAAAGTAAAAAAAATAAAATGTTGATTAAGTGTACTGCAGTCATGTCTTAACACTTGAAAATATGTGATGTAATCAATGATGTCTATGTGTTTTTTTGGTGGGGGGAGATGGGAATAGAGGGAGGCACTACAAAAAGCAGCTTTGATGGGTTGGGTTGGCAGAGTCAAAGGAGAGAGAATTATTGGAAAGCTTTTGGCATGTGAAGTGTATTAGTACAGACAGTGATATGGGGAAGTAGATTTCAGGAAGTTTTACTGTGTGGTTTCCCCTACAATAAAAATATAATTTTAAAAAATTACCTTTGAGCATAGGACTGGTATTTTAAAAAATGTGACCCCTGGGGAGTCAAGGCAAACTAGCTCTCACTCAGGGAGTTATAGAGGCTTCATTTTTAGTTTCAAGTAAAGGTGTTAAACAGCCCAAGTGAGTAATGGTATGGTGCTAATGAGGTCCAAGTAGGGTAGGGTGTTAGCTCTGCCATGTTGATTTGATGGCTGTATATCGTATCCTAATTCTGGCTGGTGGTCTCCTACATAGCTGCCACCATTTTATTGAGC
>NW_007860366.1:0-624 GCF_000696425.1 Galeopterus variegatus
AATTTAAATTTAAATAGCCACATGTGGCTAGTGGCTGCCATATAAAACAGCACAGATACAGTTTCCTGAAATAAAAGTAAGAGGAAAGAGCCAGGAACTGGTAACTCCTAAAGCAACAACTAAGTAGCAATGAGTAGATGGGACTTGAAAATCCTGAAAAGTAGACTTGGATTAAATATCTACGACTAAAGAAAATTTTGGCTTAAGTCAGGTGGAACGTGAGGGATGTTAAACACTGTGTGAGTCTCATCAAGAACTTTGAGGCATGAGGTTGTCGCTCCAGCCTAACTCTTTAATAAAATGGCATCTTTAATTAACTTTTCAATATCATATCATCACTAATGTTTAAGATGAAATTCATTACTTCTCCACTGAAAGCTACAGACTTCCCTGCTGTCTTTGCATGTAGCATCTTCAGTAGATAATTACTTCGATCCTTGCTGGGAGTTGTTCACACCGATCTAAGGCCCAGGGTCCTCTAGATAACACTATCCCGATCCAAAGCCCAACGTGCTGCAAATCTTTACAAGCTAATTCACTTTGCCACAAAAAAGTACATCTAACTTATTCATCACTTTGAAAATATGCTACATTATCAAAACTAGCAAATTTTAGAACAGAGAT
>NW_007860366.1:6228-6589 GCF_000696425.1 Galeopterus variegatus
TCCTTTCAAGTTTACCCAACATCCCTCCTTCCTTTAAACCACTACGACCTTTTTTTTTTTTCTTTTGGCATTATGTAATATATGCCTCATAAAGGGATGAAATGCATAAGTCTTAAGTGTATTTGAGATTAATTTTTGCAAATACACTCATATAACTGTCACCCACATCAAGATATAGATTTCCATCTCTCAGAAATTTTCTTATGTCCCCTTCCAGTCACTACTCTTGTCCAGATAACCATTATTCTGATTTGATCATCATAGATTGGTTCTTTCTGCACATGATATGGATGAAGTCATACAGTATGTACTCTTTTGTGTCTGGATTCTTTTACTCACAAAACTCTTTTTGTGATTCTGT
>NW_007860367.1:0-624 GCF_000696425.1 Galeopterus variegatus
GAATTTAAGCCTTTTACATTAAGAGTTGTTATTGAAAGTTGTTGATTTATTCCTAGCATTTCATTGGTTGTTTGGTTGTCTTAGGTGTCTTTTGTTCCTTACTTTCTGATTTACTGTTTGTTTTCTGTGTTTGTTGGTTCCTTAGGTTGTAGATAGTGTTTTTGTTTGTTTGTTTTCTCTTCATGAATGCCATTTTTATTATACGAGTTGGTTTTGATTTTTCTTGGGTTTTTATGCCAGTGATAGTTTTTTTTCAGGAACCAAACCCAGTACTCCCTTGAGGATTTCTTGTAAAGGTGGTCATGTGTTAGTGAACTCCCGCAGCTTTTTTGTTTGTCTGAGAAATATACTATTTGCCCTTCATTTCGGAAGGATAGCCTTGCAGGGTAGAGTATTCTTGGTTGACAATCTCTGGATTTTAGTATTTTGAATATATCATCCCATTCCTTTCTGGCTTTTAGGGTTTGTGATGAAAAGTCTGATGTTAGCCTGATTGGGGCTCCCTTATAGATGATTTCACGCTTCTCTCTTGCAGCTCTTAAAATTCTCTCTTTGTCTTTGAATTTTGCCAATTTGACTATAACATGTCTTGGAGAAGGCCTTTTTGGGTTGAATACGTTTAGA
>NW_007860368.1:0-624 GCF_000696425.1 Galeopterus variegatus
AGATATCTACAGAACATTCCATCCAACAACCTCAGAATATTCATTCTTCTCATCAGCATATAGATCTCTCTCCAGGAATAGATCACATGATAGGTCACAAATCAAGGCTTAACAAATTTAAAAAACAATGGGAATATCCCATGTATTTTTTCAGACCACAATGGATTGAAATTAGAAATAAATAACAAAAAAAAAATCTGGAAACTATACAAGCACATGGAAATTAAATGGCATTCTACTTAATGACATATGGGTCCAAGAAGAAATCAAACAGGAAATCAAAAAAATGTATTAAAACTAATGAAAATAATGACGCATCATACCAAAACCTGTGGGATGCCGAAAAAGCAGTACTAAGGGGGAAATTTATCACATTAAATGCGTACTTCAAAAGAATGGAAAGATGGCAAGTGAACAAACTAACACTTCATTTTAAAGAAACAGAAAAACAAGAACAATCCAAACCCAAATTTAGCAGAAGGAAATAAATCATTAAGATCAGAGTAGAACTTAATGAAATTGAAACCCCCAAAACAATACAAAACATCAATGAATCAAATAGCTGTTTTTTTGAAAAGATAAATAAAATTGACAAACCATTAGCATGGCTAACTAAAAAAAGAA
>NW_007860369.1:0-624 GCF_000696425.1 Galeopterus variegatus
AAAACGGTGGAGCAGAGAGAGACACTCTCATGCGCTGTCCTTTTAAAGCCCTCAGAACCGCGCCCCTGACCACCATTATGAATCCATTCACGACTGCACGGTCCTGTAGTCCAGTCACCTCCCCACGGCCCCACCTCTCAGTTACTGTCATAGCGCTTCCCACCCTCAACAGTTAAGGTGGGGTTAAGCCTCCGTGAGTTTGGGGGGCATCCGGGCTACAGCAGCGATACTCATGACCCTGTTGGGTTTACCCCAGGAATGTGAGCGTGATTTAAAATTAGAAAATCTATAGGTTTTGTTCACCACACAGATTAAAGAAGAAAACGTGTGATCATTGCAGTACATACTGAAAACTGTTCAATACAGTTCAAGACACATTCGTGAAAAAAGAAAGGAACTTTTAAACTTAAACTTTTTAAGTTGATCAAAAACTTACAGCAAAGCGAAAATGAGGACGCACAGACCACGTCCACCAGCCTCCTCTCACTGCCCTGCTTGTGCCCAGGCTCCGGGGCCACCCTTGTCAGTCCCCAAAGGCACGCTGCCTGCCCTGAGAGCACAGAACCCCAAGGCAGCAGACGGTGCCTTAGGAGTCCCCCGACACCCTCTCCTCGGGGCGAGGCC
>NW_007860370.1:0-624 GCF_000696425.1 Galeopterus variegatus
CCGACCCATCACAGGGGTGAAAATGAGTAGCGGGGGCCACCTGTGATGTGGTGCGTGGGGGTTTGTAAATAATTACAGCAGCCCCTGATTTGCCACTGTCCATGAAGACATTGTAGGCGTCTACCAGGGGTTTGGCGACAAAAAGCTGTGGGTTAGTCCATGACAGCTCTTCTTCGAAGGCGGAGACCCATTTCTTGTTGCCATAGTGGCAATCAACAACCCCGAGATACCCTTTTAGAGCCAGTGCCAGCCGGTTTTGTTATTGACGGCACTCAGGCGGAGCATGAAGGGGGTTTTTTGCCTTTAGCCTTGGGACACTGGCTTTTAAAATGACCTTGTCTTCCGCTACCAAAACATTGTCCCTTGAAGGGTGGGGAAGTATTGTTTCCTGAGCGGATCAGGGCGGTAAATGCCTTGAAGGCTTCGGTTAAGTTTTGTGTCTGATCCTGCAAGGCTGAGGACAAAGTCTTGGCCTCAGCAACAGCCTTTTTTTTTTTTTCTTTTCTTTTACAACGTTGACTGGATAGGCCTGAGGGGCCGCTTCCCCTCACGGGCTGCGGACAGCTGGGGGTTCCCAGCGAGCCATGACAGGGAAAACCTGCGGCTCTGCCGGGGATGTTTTTA
>NW_007860371.1:0-624 GCF_000696425.1 Galeopterus variegatus
AAAATGGATGTTAGTTATTGGGTCTCTGATGTTGCATGAATACTTGCACTAGGACTCTGTGATAGCAGTTGTGTGTTCTCTTTAAATCCAAATTGGAGAGTAGGAAGATAATTAAGGCATAATTATCAGACTTAATCAAGTACTTATTTATTGAGCTTACTTGACGTCCAGGCTTGTATCTTTTGTTTCTGATTTTTAGTTTCATTTCAGTGCCCCAGTGTGGGGAAATTGGCCTGTATCTCCTTGAATAAATGTCTTTTTTTTTTTTCCTTTTTGTCTTTTTCTACTGACCGGTAATTGAATCGCAACCCTCGGTGTTGCGCCTGCACCGCACTCAGCCAGTGAGCGGGAACCGGTCTCCACATGGGATCCGAACCCTCGATGGGAGCACTGCCGTGCTCCCAGACGGTGCACTCTCCAGTGCACCACCGGGCCGGCCCAATAAATGTCTTTCTTTGGAAGGCAGATTAAATAGAGATTTCTCTTACTGTGTTTATTTTTTGTTTCTAACACTGAAGTTCAGTAAATTATTCTTTTGCCCAGACACTGAAGTATTCTTAGCCATCCCTTTTGCTTAAGTTTGCAGAGATTTGTGCTTAAAACTGAATAAACAGTCTCGTGTAT
>NW_007860372.1:0-624 GCF_000696425.1 Galeopterus variegatus
CATATGAAAACAATAAGTATCACATAGATAAAAATGCAGAAAGATAGCAATAATTTATTTTCTTGAATTTGTTTAACTTCCAGCCACGACTTTATTATCCTTTTTTTAACCTAATTTTTGGACTGCATACTTTTCCTTCACCTCTTCATTTGAGTGATTTTACAATGTTGTTTTCTATAAAGAGAAGAGAAACATAATTTAGTTTTTCCTCCAGTTTTTTTTTTTTTATAGTATGTTTCTCATTGATAGTTTTGGTTTTTTCCCCCACATTTTCACAACTTCTTACAAATTTAGGATTGTTGCCAATCTTATAGATGGACTCAATGTTTGCAGTACTGTTATAGGTTTGTACAATCACAAGAATTCTGACAAATTCTGTTCGTCCTTATTCCCACAAAAAGAAAAAAAAAGGTTTATAATTATATACTCTTTCCATTTTATAGAATATTTTTGATAGAATAGAACTTTTGTTTTGAGTAGATATCCAAGGGAATTGAATCCTCTGGTCATGATTCTATAAATCTGATAATTAGAAGTTTCTAGAAAAGCCTTTGGTGTCATACATTTCGGACTTTGTTTCTCCATTACCTGTGTGCATCTGGCGACATGACCTGTAAGACTCCA
>NW_007860373.1:0-624 GCF_000696425.1 Galeopterus variegatus
AATGTTGGCCAAAGAGAATTTTTCCATTCACTTCATGACTATCCTGAGTCTTGGTACTCATAAAAGTCTCCACTACTCCCTAGATGTGTTCCTTCTCCCTTCTTTTGTTTTTATCATCCAAGTGTAGCTGCACATTTAATGTATTTTCTGTCTTTGTGGGAAAGATGAACAATGCCTCCTTCTAGCTGGCCATCTTGCCTCCAAGTTTTGATATATTGTTCTATCTGCTGTGTTTGAAATTATCCACAACATAAGCAACTAGAGATGACTGGGATTGTGGTGGTCTCCTATCTTTCCATCCACTTGTTATCTGCAGAACATTAGAAGCTAGAGGTAACCCAGGAAGGTAGTGATCTCCTTTCTTCCCATCCACTCTGTTTGCCCTGGTTGAGGCTGCACACCAGTGACAAAGGACCAGCCTTCTCTGATCTGTGAGCAGAGGCTGCATGCCAGCATGAACGGCAGGACTTGCATGGTTTTAATTTTCCCTTCTTTCTCTTGCTTCTTAAGATGGAGGCTTAGATCATTGATTTTAAAAACTATTTGTTTATAACACAACATAAAAAGATATAAATTTCCTCCTAAGCACTTTTTTATCTGTACTCCATAACTTTTGATATTCTC
>NW_007860374.1:0-624 GCF_000696425.1 Galeopterus variegatus
TTTGAAAGTTTGTTTTATGTTGTGTCATACTTTCTTAGAATACTAATAAATATAACTTTCTTTCTTTTTTTTTTTTTGTCTTTTTTTGTGTCCGGCAACAGATCGCAACCCTCAGTGTCGCGCCTGTACCGGACCGGGACCGGCAACGGGATCGCAACCCTCGGCGCCGTGCCCGCACCTCGCTCAGCCAGTGAGCGGGAACCGGTCTGTATGTGGGATCCGAACCCTCGGCGGGAGCGTCGCCGCACTCCCACCGGGCCGGCCCCATAAATATAACTTTCTAATGGGTAAACACTATGGCTACTATTTCCATAATGTTGCACTTTTCTAAATATAAAGCAAGATTTCTTTTTACTCAAAAAATGATCCCTGGAACACAAGGGACCTCACAGAGTCTCTCAAAGTGCGAGATGCCTCTCTTCTTTATTCTTATAAACAAAAGTGCTATTTGGAAAAGGTATGCTAACCTCAAACCTCAATCAATGCTAGTTTTTTTATAGAATTGGTAAAAAGAGCATTAAGAAAATTTTATAGTGATGAAGTATTTTTTTTCCTGAGAATACGACCTCAGACGAGCAAGTATTGGATATTGGAAGTCTTACAAACAAATCTTCTAAAAAGAAC
>NW_007860375.1:0-624 GCF_000696425.1 Galeopterus variegatus
GAAGAAAAAGAAATAGCTAATATTTGACAAGTACATACCAAGTGCCAAGCACCAAGTGCTTTACATGTATTAACTCATTGAATCCTCAGAATATGAGCTGTTGATTTTGTTGTTTATATTTCATAGATAAAGAAACCGAGACACTGAGGTTAAATAATGTGGCTAAGTCAAATGGCTAATGTAAACAAGAGAGTGGAGATTATCCTCCAAAATATCTGAGTGTACTGAGACCTCAAATTGGTCATCAACAGTTCTGAAATGAGAAGGAACTAGGAATTCGTATTAGAACTCATTGTAGAGCCTGCTAGATTTATTCATATAAAATCGTCCATAATATGGAAAAACATGAAGGTTCTGTGTGTTGCCTGACAACAAGGAGGTCAGTTAATTTGTACAGATACTCCTCCACTAGTGAACAGCTTGAATTACAAAATATTTTTTTCCTTTTATCCTCACATGCAAAGTACCATTGTATTCATATCAATGAGTGCTTGGGCTTTAGCTCTGATGTGTAGTTGTTTTGCATCTATGAAAGCTTGTACATTGAAATTTCTTTAAGTAGCACATTTTTAACTTATGAGACTTCGGAATCAGGAAGCATCATGTGTACACAGGAGATGGAAA
>NW_007860376.1:0-624 GCF_000696425.1 Galeopterus variegatus
CTAATTTGTTGAGAGTCTTTATCATGGAGGAATGTTGAATTTTGTCAAATGCTTTTTCAGCTTCTATTGAGATGATCATATGGTCTTTGTCCTTGAGCTTGTTAATGTGATGTATCACATTTATTGACTTTCATATGTTGCACCATCCTTGAATCCCTGGGATGAATTATTCTGAATGGGGAAAAATTGAAGGCCTTCCCCTTAAAGACAGGAACAAGACAAGGATGTCCACTCTCACCACTTCTATTTAACATAGTACTGGAGGTACTAGCTACAGCAATGAGGGAAGAGAAAGAAATGAAGGGAATCCAGATTGGAAAAGATGAAGTCAAACTTTCCCTATTTGCAGATGACATGATACTATATATATAAAAACCTAAAGACTCTATCAAAAAACACCTAGAGCTGGTTAATAACTTCAGTAATGTTGCAGGATACAAAATAAATGCCCCCAAATCAGTAGCATTTATATACTCAAATAATGAATTAACAGAAAGAGAAATAAAGCCCATTTACAATTGTCACCAAAAAAATATGATACCTAGGGATCAATTTAACCAAAAAGGTGAAAGACCTTTACAATGAGAATTACAAACCACTTCTGAAAGAAATTAAAGAAGACAC
>NW_007860377.1:0-624 GCF_000696425.1 Galeopterus variegatus
AATGTTCTGATGTGTGCTGATAGGATATCATCAAGAAGGGAGCCCAATAGAGCTGTTTACTAGGGCATAAATCTCTGGGTATGGGTGGAGATTCTCCTTCAGCCATGCCATATTGAAATTTATTAAAACTTACCCAGCTTTTTAATCTTAAGCATTCAAGTTACTTCGTGTTTGTGGGAATGTGAGGTTATCAAGAAAGTCAGAATCTGCATTTTCTATTACTGTGATATTAAGCCCATTCCTCAGTGGTCTTTCCCTGGTGAGGTGGGTCTAGGAAGCACCTGATATACAAGATTACAGCAATACTCTACTAGGTATTGATGGAGTTTGGATGTGTTGTCCCCTCTAAAACTCTTGTGGAAATTTGATTCCCAATGTGGCAGAATTGGAAACTGATTGAGTCATGGGGGCAGATCCTTCATGAATGGATTAATGCTCTCCCTGGGGGAGAAGGTGTAGTGAGTGAGTTCTTGCTGTATTAGTTCCTGTGAGAGCCGGTTGTTTAAAAAGACTCTGGCACCTCCTCTCTCTCTCTTGCTTCCTCTTGCCATGTGATCTGCTCATACTTGCTGGCTGCCTGCCACTTTCCACAATGAGTAGAAGCAGCCTGAGGTCTGTGCCAGA
>NW_007860378.1:0-624 GCF_000696425.1 Galeopterus variegatus
CATTTACTAGAAGCAAAAAAAAGAACTATTGATTCATGCAACAGCATGAATAAAAATTAAATGTATTTTTTTAAGTGAAAAAATGCCTCACGAAAGACTAAATACTATATGATTACATTTATATGATACTCTGGTAATTGACAAAACTACAGAGAAGAAAAGATATAAGTGGTGGGAGTTGTCTATAAAAGGGTAGCATGGGGAATTTTTAGTGGGAAATATTCTGTATGAAACTGGGATGGTGAACAGATGACTTCTATGTGCTTGGCACAATCCATAGACCTGTACAGCAAGAAGTATGTCTTGTTGCATGATTTTTTTTTTTAAACTCAACCAAGATGACAAGGGATTTTAGAATGGAGTGCAGACTGTGATAAATGAATCTAAGTGCATTACAAATAAGCTCAATAACCACAGTGAAGGAGATGGAGAAGAAAAGAGCTGGCCTAACTACATAGAAAAACAGTGTTTTGAATGTATGATGACTAAAGGCAAAAATAAATTAAACAACAGATTACACTTGTTGGAACCCAAGCTCCACCCCCCCCACCCCCAAACAAGGGTATGGCTTTAGAATTCAGAAATTACTTTATTTGTATATTAGAATTGAATGAATAGTAGATA
>NW_007860379.1:0-624 GCF_000696425.1 Galeopterus variegatus
TTGCGGAATTCAGGCCCTAGACACCTTCTTCAGTTTAAGCACTCAGCCCTCAATGGATCTTTGGTGGCTATAACAAAACTTAAGTAGCTAATCTCTGAAAGAAAAACAAGTCAATTTAACAAGACCCTAATTAGAATGTTTAGTTCTGTGAATATATTATGATGAAACATAAAGTAGAAAGTTCCTTATGCTTGGGCTGGCCCATGGCTCACTCGGGAGAGTGCGGTGCTGATAACACCAAGGCCATGGGTTCGGATCCTATATAGGTCTGGCCGGTTCGCTCACTGGCTGAGCGTGGGGCTGACAACACCAAGCCAAGGGTTAAGATCCCCTTACCGGTCATCTTTAAAAAAAAAGAAAAAAAGTTCATTATGCTTAAGAAACCACTACTAGATTTGGAGAAATATCAAAGCACTGGCCTACTCAGCTATGACAGTTCATGTGTAATTGGGACTTTAGCTAAGGCCAAGGCACCATTCACTTGCTCCTTTTGCTCAAAGGCCATAACCTTTACTTAAAGCTTTGCCTCTTTTCTCAATTTTTCCCGTTTCTTAAACATCCTATTCATAAGTTGTTATAAACCAGTATCATCTTCCTTTTATTTTTACTGAATCATAATTGATT
>NW_007860380.1:0-624 GCF_000696425.1 Galeopterus variegatus
AGCGTTGATTAATTCAACTCTCTGCCCTGAGGTTTGAAAGAAAAATTAATACATAAAACAAACAAAAGAAAGTTTAAAAAATACATTGTTTCTTAAAGAAGCAGCAGCAATGGATGATCTTGTACGTTTCTGAAACTAGGACGAGCAGCAGAATGACCAGGCACAGCACCCCTGTAACAGCAAGGGAGAGTGTCTGCATCCCTTCTGTACAGGTGAAGGGAGTGCTTAGGTCAAAAGCAAGGAAATATATTTTAGCTTCCCTTGAAAGGGTAAGGTACTGCCTGCACAATATATAGGTAATGAGCAAAGTAATTTATACAAATCAATCACCCAGAGTTGAGACACACAGTCCCCAAAGTTCCAGGAAGAGCTTCCAAAAGTAGGTAGAGAGAAGTGAGTAGAAAGAAGAAGAAAAACTTTCTTTTACCCTTTTTACTTACATTGTTTTATTTTGATTGGTTTTGGTTTAGGCTTTGGCATGAGCACTGGGAGTGAAATAGACTTCTTAGATTTTATTTTTAAGGAAGGAATTTTTCAAGAATGAAAACTTAACTAACTTGAGAGGGCTGTCTCTGGGACTGTAACATTGATCTACACGGTACTGAAATGAAAACCCCTTCTTAA
>NW_007860381.1:0-624 GCF_000696425.1 Galeopterus variegatus
GCATCTTGAGAGCAGGAGGGAAAGGCCTGGACATTTCTTCCTCTCCAGTACCACATCAGGTGGTATTTCTAGCAGCCACAAGAAGAAGACTGCTTGGTTCCAGCTCCCACTAGGTGACACAGCCCCCAGGCTTTAAAAATGGCACATATCCCCTTTGTTCCTCCAGGCAGCAGACTTTGTAGCTTTTTGTTGGGCTGCTTTACTATACCCAGTCGGATTCTCAGCTAGTATACTTCCTATTTTATCAGTTTCCAGCATTGAATTTTCTCTGTTTCAAATGCTCAGAATGGTTTTTATTTTCCCAGTTGGGGTATAATTGATCCTTTGTGTAATTGAAATCTTCTTCTATATACTATTCCTACATGATGCAGAGATACATCATTTTCTATATGCTTATTTTCAAATGATTAAAATTATGTCTTCAGTCTTTACTCAGGGCATACACTATCTTGCCTTTGAATATGCCTTCAGAGCTCTGGTAAATTGGTTGCACCTATAAAAATTGTCTAACTAGAAAAAATAATCACAAGGGATTAGATTCCTAAGAAAAGGACTTTAACTATAAAGATGATCTCTTAAGTTGTTAGTAGTTTGCTTACGACATTGAGAATGAAAAAATACCAC
>NW_007860382.1:0-624 GCF_000696425.1 Galeopterus variegatus
CTGAGGGTTGCGATCCATTGCCGGTCACGAAAAAAAGACAAAAAGGAAAAAAAAAAAATCATAGAACTATATGCTAGAAAGGGTGAATTTAACTGTATATAAGTAACACCTCAGTAAACCTGACTTCAGAAACAACACAGCTGGTATTTTTCACTAATATACATATGGTGCCCCCCAAAAAGGTGGAGGGAGCCAGCCTTCTCATGTTGTCAGCGGTGAATGAGAAGAGGGCCTGGGCCACAGGTTTGGATCTCAGAAACTTCATGAGGAAGACAATACCCAGGGGTACTTTTAGGAGGTTAAATAAGTTATGAAGTTCTCCAACTTGCTGCTGTACAGCAAGCAAATCCTGATGGGCAGGAGACAAGAACCTGAGCGTTTCTGCTCTGATTAGTGATTGTGCCACATGAACAAGGTGCCTCTCCTCATTCTGCTCTACTAGCTGCTGCTCAGTTACCAGTGGACTCACATTTACACACCTTGGCCCAGAGCCCACCACTGGGGCAATGAAATATCACACTTCTGAATTCAAGAACACAATTTACAGAAACAAGATCTGTCTTTTTACTGCCTTCCAGTTAGTGTACTGTTAAACTAAAAAAGATGCCTGCTTTTGCACTAGAT
>NW_007860383.1:0-624 GCF_000696425.1 Galeopterus variegatus
TAATAATCATATACAGTGTATATTGACAAAATAAAAATTTAACGAAAAAAAAAAAAAAAAATTCACCTCAACCCCAATCTACTAATTCAGGTCTTTCCCAAGAAAACAGAAGCCATCACAGGAGAATCTCATCTTCAAATTACTAAATCTACCAACCTACCCACGTCTGTACCCCATACATTTGCCCTAGATCCCTGGCGCTCTCTCACTCTATGAATTTACTTCTGCCTTATCCATTTTTTTCCCTCCTGATTCTGCTATCTTCCATCTTCAAAACAAAACAGACAAAAAAAGATCCTCACTTCCATATCCCCTCTTCAGTTACTGCCCCAGGCCTTTAAAGCAAAACTTCTCAAAAGACTTGTTTCTGTTCTCCCCAGTTCTCCACAACCATTCTCTCTCAACTCTCTAGTTCACTGTAAAACACGCTCATTAAAGTCGGTGATGAGTCCCATCTTGCCACATCTGACAGTCGGTTCCTTGACATGATCTTAGTACACATTGCGGTGGCATTTGATGTGATGGCAGCATCTTCCTTTCTGAAACACCTGTTCTCTCAGCACCCTTCACTAGTACTTTCTCTAATTTCATTAGCTGTTTCTTATTCTCCTTTGCTGGTTCCTC
>NW_007860384.1:0-624 GCF_000696425.1 Galeopterus variegatus
AGGGATGTCTTACTCCAGAGCCCATGCCGTTACCACTACCACTGAAAGAGGGCTGAATGCAGCACATTTAGGGAACAGGAAGGAGCAGGGATAGCTATGGCAGAAAGATGTAATTAAGAAACAGGGAAATTAAGATCCTGTACCAGCCAGTGACCAAAAAAAGAAACAGGGAATTTCGGTAAACTTGCTAAAGTGGGACCATATGTTGTAGAGCCTTGAAAACTAGGCAGGGACATTTGAATTTAATCTTGTGATTACAGAAGAGCCATGGAATGCTTTGGGTAAAGGAGTTACCAAAGTGACACATTGAGCAAAGACCAAAGGGAGTGGTGAAAATGGGAGTTCTGGGTTCTAAGCTAAAGTAATGTCACTCACAAAAATAAAGGAGACACATGATATAATGGAGCAAGACTGAAGCTGTGGGTTTAAATGCAAAAGGACGTGTGCTAAAGTCCTGGCTCTATTAGGCAAGTTATGTTCTCTCTCTGGACTTCATTCCTTCTTAATCCATACATCAGGTGCCGTGAGAGTTAACCTCTAAATGACCTCTAAAGCCTTCCTATTCAATGTGTGGCCCACCAACCAGCAGCAATGATATCTTCCAAAAGTGCATTAAAAAGGCAG
>NW_007860385.1:0-624 GCF_000696425.1 Galeopterus variegatus
TCAACTATTTTTCAAGCTGTGTCTAAATCACATGGACACTTTTTTCAGACTTTTATTTAGAAGACCTTTTAGTGACATTCAACATGGTTGATGTTGATCACTCCTTCCTTTTTTAAATTGTTAGTTTCATAAAACTGCATTTTTTTTTCTTATTTTCCTCCTACATCTTTACTTTCTCTACAAGCTCATCTCTCTGTATTCTCCACCCAATTTCAAAGCTCAATCCTAAAACCCTCTTATCTTGCCCCCACACATTTGCTTCCTGTGCAAAACCATCATTGACCATACCTTTAAATTATTGCATTTATGCTGATAATTCCCCAAATTGTATCTCCTATCCTGGTCCTCTCCTCTGAGCTCAGATACACATATCCAACTGCCTATTTGATATTTACACATGGATGCCTCAAAACCATCTGAAACTCAACATTTTTGGAACTGAGCTCATCATCTCTCTTCATTAATCAGGGCCCAGATGAAGGTATCAGAAACCTATCTCAAACTGGCTTAAAATATAAAAGGAACTACACTGGCTCAAGTAACTAGAAAGCTCTTAGACCTGGCTGATCTTGGGCATGCCTGGATTCAGAAATTTATACGAAGGTCTCTCTCTCTCTCTCTCTC
>NW_007860386.1:0-624 GCF_000696425.1 Galeopterus variegatus
TCCTCATAATATCATGATGTTATTACACTGGGGTAAATTTCTTTATAATGTTTTCTTGGCAAATAAATAGAAACATAATTGGCAACCCTACATTGGTCTTTAAATTAGAAAACTCAGAGTCAATAAAAATCTCAAATTTAGAAGCCATTATTTTTACCATCTTTTGTGCTCTAATGATTTTTCTAATTATCAAAATATGAATTATATAATTATTTTCATTGTATTCTGTGAGCAAAAATTTTTTTAAAAAGACTAAACATATATACTTTTATAATGTGAGTCACAAATTTTAAAATGCCAAACCCACTCTTTCACTCCTAGAATATGAAATCATCATTAAACCTCTCTGAAGAAAGAGCCCAAAACACAGCATGAGCTTTGAATCATGGCCACATTTTCTGGAAAAACATTTACAGCTACAAAAGATAATTACAGCTTTCTCGGTAGAACCATTTTCTCCACTTATAAAGATGCCATGAAACCACTGAAATTCTAATCAGAAGATCAAAATATTAAATCCATCCATTGATTTCCAACAGGATTACTGATTCATTTGAAAAAAAAAAAAATCATTACAAAGACTTACATTTGTTTCTAAAAGACTTTTTTTTTTTTTTTTTTTAA
>NW_007860387.1:0-624 GCF_000696425.1 Galeopterus variegatus
CAATTTGTGAAATTAAAATTTCCTTCTTGTTTGCATCTGGCAGCATGGGGGCAGGGAGCAGAGGAAGGGGAAGGTGGGAGCAGAAGGCTCCTGATTGCTTCCTGAGCCTACAGTGGAGATGCTAAAAGCCACGACCCCCTCCTGCTCACCCAGACCCCCATGGACCAGGAGGTTCCTCCAAGGGACAGAGACAGTGGGTGGGCATGGTTTGGGGGTGCAGAGGTGAGGGAAAGGGGCGTGAGGGCACAGGCTGCAGGGATGAGGGTGGCCTTGGAGGAGGCCAGTGTTACAGCAAGTATTGCAGCTGCTCCCCCATGCTTCAGGCTTACTGCCCTCGTTACCCCCCCACAGCAGGCCCAGCAGCCCAGCCACGAGCCACACTCAGCCACGACATGCCACCTGTGTCTCAGATCAGGTGTCCGGGAGCAGACCCAGAGATGAGAATTGGTGTGTAAGTGATGTATCAAGGCAGTGCTTCCAGGAGAAAAAAAGTAAGAGTGGGGATGAAGAAACATGAGAGAAGGAGGGAAAGCCAAGCAAGCCTTGATCTTAGGCCTGATCCCGTGGGAACAGCGGGAGGGTCACTGACACCCCAGTGTTTGTTCCGCCTTGAGGCAAAGGAGC
>NW_007860388.1:0-624 GCF_000696425.1 Galeopterus variegatus
TATTTATAGAAGCTACATGGCTTTTATTAACATGAATACTCATGCCCCGTTCCCCACGTCTGTAGGACTGAGTTTGGCGTTAGTTTTACCTGTATAATAGTGTTGCTTATTCTCGTCCTCACATGTTTCTCAATCAACTAAATTATCTTTTATTGTTCAAATCCTGGGGAACAAGGCAAGGTCTTAAACAAAATGGGAAGCTTCTACCCATGACTACTTTCTGATACTAATAAGTTTCCTGAAATTGGTAATGGAAATACTTGCTGAGAACTTCAAATGAAATGGGTCAACACCACACAAGTCCACCATGTCACAGTGTCTCTTAGCATTTTCAGATAAACTTCTTTGTCAGGAAGCATGGAGAGAATATGGGGCAGTATTCTAAGAAATTCAGAGGAATAAATTTTCCTTTTAATGTACAACTTCAACGATAACTACCACATAGGTTGAAACACAGTCTATTATGGCAGAAAGAACAGGGACTTTGCATTTAGGAGACAAAACTGGAATAAGAAATGGAGATTTTGGACATTTAGAACTTAATCAAGGTGTATAAATTCTTTGTGCTTTAGTTTATGTCTCTGTAAACTGTATTATAGTGTCTAGTTTACTGTACTGTTATGA
>NW_007860389.1:0-624 GCF_000696425.1 Galeopterus variegatus
CCCATCCAATTCCCACTCCCCCCTCCAGGGTCTGCGTTGAATATCCCGCGGGTCAGGACACATAAGCAAAGCAGTTTTTTTTTTTTTAAAAAGATGACCGGTAAGGGGATCTTAACCCTTGACTTGGTGTTGTCAGCACCACGCTCACCCAGCGAGCGAACCGGCCACCCCTATATGGGATCCGAACCCATGGCCTTGGTGTTATCAGCACCGCACTCTACCGATTGAGCCATGGGCCGGCCCAGCAAAGCAGTTTTTTCAGGGGCCAGAACAAGGGTCAGGCCCGAGCACACTGAACAATGCATAAGCAATGCAGCTTATCAGGGGCCGTGACAAAGGTCAGGCCCGAGCACACTAAACATTAATAGCCCCACCAGTTTCAGGAAATAGCTGGTTCAACGGCCACCAAGCCAGACCCCGGGGAAGGTAAACAATTGAAAAATGCGATAAGGGGTGCCAGCCTGTTAAAGCCCACCTGTAAATCCAAAAAGCGCCAGCTGAAGCCCACCTGTAAATCTAAAAGCACCACAGATATCCAACAGATGATCCTATCACAATATCCATTCAAAAAAACTGCATAAAAGCTGCTTGCATTGTGAATTCGGGGCCACTCCTGTCCTGAAA
>NW_007860390.1:0-624 GCF_000696425.1 Galeopterus variegatus
ATATCAATATTTTCTACTATTTAATACTCTCATCTGTACAGAAAACCCTTATTTTATAGTGAAGAATTATAAAGCACAGGAGTAGTTGCTTTTTTTCTACACTGGATAGTTTAGGTGATACTTGGAAAGTTCTTATTTTATTCCATCAGTCTTTATTTATCTTCACAAACTCGTGATTATTCTGAAATCGTAAACTCATGTGCACTAGATATGTTTACTACAATCATTATTAAGTACTTCATTTGAGAAGTCCAATAACTCCTGGAGGATACATTTTAAGTTTTTATATATTGATTTTGTGAAAACCTGTTTTGTTTCTGTAACAGTGTTTTGTATCATGAAATGCTGTCATGAAATATTTCTTTCTAAGATACAAACTTAATTTTCCACGCATCCTATTTTTCCTTCCTCTCTGCCTCAAATCTTTAATATGTTACAGAATTCAAACTCCACTGATGGACCGTGAGGTTCTCTTGTGATTGGCCCCATTCTCAGAACAGCTTCTCAGCTCTCTCTCCGCACGCACACTCTCCAGCTCCACAAACTACGCTCTTCCACTCTCTGGGCAGAGAACACTTTGAAGAGTTTCTCTCATTTTCTTTTCCTTTTTGCTCTGTTTGGGAG